>NC_056747.1:1311917857-1312028938 GCF_019279795.1 Protopterus annectens | reverse complement strand
CACCAGCTGATTTAAGCACCAGCTCCCTATCCAGATAAGACAAAAATTTTATTACAGTTGATCTAGGAGGTATAGCGGAAGAAGTTGAAACTGGCTTCCCTATGGCTCTATGTGCCCTTTCAATACCATATGAGAGACCTTCTTTTAGATCTAAGATTTCTGGAAGCCATGAGTTTAAGAATGAAATAATATCCTCACCTTCAGTTTTTTCAGGCAAATCGAAAATCCTGATGTTAGTTCTTCTCTCTCTGTTCTCTAAATCATCTACTTTATCGAGAAGCCAGATATTCTGTTTAAGGAGAAATTCTCTCTGTTTCTTCTTCCTTGAGCCTCCCTTAGATATCATTTAAGAAAGTGTCTATATTTGTTATTTTATTTTGATGTTGTCGTAGCATTTCCTTGAATACATCTGTTTGTTTTTGGCAGTTGTCTTTAAGATTCTCTAGATGTTCTTTAAAACTGTCCATTTTCAAAGACAGCTCTTGTAAAGTAGTGGACACCAGCTACAGTTCTTTCTTCAAAACAGATTCAGTATGAGAATTCTTTGAGTTACTCATTTCCACAAGATATTAAGGTCTCCAAAGTAATTTGACAGGAAAATATCTATGAAAGTCCACTAAAGTTTCTAATTATATATAATAGACTTTCATTAACAAGATCTAGTTATTTAAAAAAAAAAGATTATTTCCCTGTATTTTATATTACTTTTATGGAACTCTTAAATTGTGCTGGTTTCAGTTAGCCATTCAGGCTCCACCCCCAGCAGCTCTGTGGCTTGGTGAGATGATCCACTGTTCTGCAGGTGGGAGGGTCATTGGTTTGAAATAGGATGCAGGTGCACAGTTTGACTCTGCTTAATATTGTTTCAAAAGCATATATAGGTACAGCACTATTTAGCATATTTAAGTGATGTGGTGCACCATGCTGCGTCACACAAAAATCTTTAAAGAAAATAAAAATGGGGAGATAGGACAGTGGTGAAAAGGGGTGCAAGCAGGTGGAAAAACATAATGAAAGGCAGGTAGGTATGTGCAGGATGGGTGTAGGAAAGAAACATAGGTCTCCATTTCTTCATCAGCAACAACTGTGCATTTTAACAGATCTTTTAGCTGAATTTGGACTGCCACCCCCAGAGAGGGGTGACAACAACCCAACTGCATTGTCAAGCCAATTGGACCAAATTACATGTGTCCAGTGGACACGTGTGAAATGTAGAGCTATGTATGGGACAATATTTTTGGGACAGGTGCCCTTTTTTTTAAGGTGAGAATGGAGTATTGGGGAAAGGACATAGGTACACGTGGGGAGGCAAGTTGGGAAGGTGAGGAAACTTTGGAAGACAGACAAGACAGCAGACAGAGTTGGTGAGTGACAAGAGGGAGGTGAACACCTTGGATGGGAAGGGTGTTGTGCAATCCCAGTCTCATAAGCATCCACAGGGTAGCAATGCGACTCAAGTCCTCACCCATGTGAATGTCAACACTGCTCCTTCACTGCCCTTGTGGTGGCAGTGGTGGAGGCTGGCATCTGGGGTGAGGCTGCCCCACCAGGGTGGTAAACATGCTCTCCATCTGGTGCAGGCAACCTCTGATAGTTTAATGGAGCAACTTGCCCACCATACCTGGTATTTCATCATGGGTGACAAAATCACCCCCTCCACCACTACTCCTAGATGGTGGCCCAGCCTCAGCCCATGGGACAGAACTACCTGACATTGCAGGTAGTGCATGGGCAGCAGAGGGGGCACCACCAGGTTGAGGCCCAGACATGCTAGGTCTCGGTGCTTTAGCAAATTAAATGTAAACATAAGGTAAGATAAGTAATAACCAAATAAATGTTAGTATTAGCATAATAAAAGATAATATTGATTAGTCAAAATACATATTAAGGGATATTATGTGGAACACAACAATAAATAACATAACAGTAAATATATTAACAGCAAACCAATATGAAATAATCCGTAAGGCCAACATAACAGTTAGTTTAACATAATATAGTCATATCACATCATAATAATAAATAACATTAATAAATTAAAGAAGATAAGGGGTGGGGAGAGATAGAAAAACATGCCATTAGTGAACTCGCAGATTATATTACTACACAGACTACTAATATATACTTCTACAAGTGTGTAATGTCAGTTGTGAGTACAGTGACTCCAAGTCTTGCATAGATGATGTTGCATGTACATACCACTCAACCTGATAAAATGGGATAGAATTGGCCAAGCACTAACAAATGCAGGTGCACAACTACAGGGGACTGTTTCACATACTCATACATTACTACCAAGGTGTTCTGTAAATGGATTTGCAAATAAATTGCATTCCAGGTAATCATTTATATGTTAATCAAGGACCAGACAGATTGGGTAGTTATTACATTATGAAAAATCATAAAGGTTGAGAGGTATGTTAGCGTACATTAAGTAGACTAGACAGCCAGTCATGTCTTAGTTGGCTGGCATGGGAGTTGAACTCACCAGTTGTGACTCCAGGGGACATATGAACTTAATTTTACAATTGACTGGAGTCAGATTAGAACACACATGCAGTGAATACAGCCCTACTGCAGTTGTTTGCACACATTACTTATCAAAGCACAATCCTGTTTTAAACTTTATTGTTATTGTTCCTTAAAATCTGGCACTTATACACATGATATCTGTCCAGAATGTGAGCTACCTTACCCATATACTTTATTCATGGAGTGGGAGGAATAGAGTGTGTTATTTGACTCAAACTGGCCAGAAGACAGCCCTGAACCTTAGTGTGGGTAGTGCACTATATTTATCAAACTTTTTCCCTACTTACCACACTCATACCTCATCCTGGCCAGGTGCCCTGCATGATACTGGACATTGTGAGCCCATTCAGCTGCAGCTGCTGGAAGAGAAGCAAACCATTATGCATACCAGTTTTGCATAGATTAAGCTTATATATTAGTAAAGTAGTAGCAAGCATACTTACATATCTGTGAGGTCTGCCCAGCCTGAGCTTCTTAGACCCAGGTGGCCAAGGTTCCCCTCTTCCTCTGCCTCAAGCCATCATAGTGGGGACAGCACTGCTTACAAGTGCAGGGGATACCAGTAGCACTGGTAAGATCCCTGGCCAACCAATCCCAGGTTTCAGCTTTACATTCTGAGCCTGGTAATTACCCTGCAGCAAAAGGGCTACACAGTTGCTCACAAGGAGTCCAACAAACACTCTGGACTTCTGCACACCCCACCTCTGCACCCAAAAGTATGCTCCATCACCAACACGGCCAGGCATATCAGCAGGTTACTAAGGCTCCAATGAATGGCATAGAATTCCCAATTATTGGCCTTAATGCATTCTTGCCCTTGCATACCAAACTGAAACTCTCAAGAAAGCACCTCGTTGCTGAGCATCAGGCAAATCATTTTAGTTAGCTAAGCATCGTGCAAACTCGCACAACTCTGTTTCAGCAGAGCTTAGCAATGCACAAACAAGAATAGCATTGACCGTGTTTAAGAGGTGCTTAGCATTGCGCAGCTTTTTCAAATGTAACAATTTTTTTCTTTTTTTATTAAACTGCCCTTTAGGTCCCTCACACATTTTCACGGCATGAAAATTAGAAGGGAGTAACTACTCAGGACTCAAACCTGAGACCTACAACACTTTAGGCCATGACTCAACCTATTTAGCTACTAGGATAGTGAGAGAACCAGTATACCTTCACATTTACTACTAAGGTGCTTGTTAGCATTGCTAAACACTGCACCGCACCATGCAAATGGCCATTAAAAAAAAAAATAAAAAAAATAATTACATCCAGTTAATATTGTTAGGTGTCTGGCAGGTGCCAGCTGTGCATGTGTAAGTGCAGCTAAGCACTGCACTATGAAAATGGGCATTAAAACAATAAAAACATTCCAACATATTTATACAATAGCAGAATACATTACAAGGATTTTTATCCTGTGCATAACATCTGTCCATGAATTTCTTGGACAATCCATAACTACAGGACAGCCTCTTCACTACTGTTTACACAGATTCAATATCCATGTTACTGTGATCTCCCTTGGCAGTATGCCATGATTAAAATATGCATGGCACGCTGCCGAGGGGGAACCATGGTTACATTCTGTGTAGGCTCTACATGGAGCCTACACAGATTTTATTGAAACATTCTGTGTAGGCTCTACATAGAGTCTACACAGATTTTATTGAATCCTGGGGTATAAATAAAAGGACGTTGACACAAAGCAATTATGAGGAATGCTATTTCTGCAGATATACATTAAGCAAAGACTGTGCTATAGGAAAACCAAAAATAAAAGCCAGAATACAAAACAAGAGGTCTAAAGTGATGAAAGACTATCAGCTATCACAAAGCATTTTGCAGTACAACAATACTATTCGAATACAAATATTAGAACTTCCAAATTAATCAATTGCAGACCTCAACATTATGGACCTATGTACAATGCAAACTAATAACCTTTTAAAATAGAAAATTGCTCAAGATTTCTTACCATGCTGTCAGTGTTTTTCACATACACGCATTTATTTTTGCAACATTTAGTTTTCCAGAGAATGTATTAACTGATGGTGTGTCCCTTTTCAGTAGTCACCATTTTATGTAATTTTGTAAGAACCAATATATGAGTGATAGGGAACTGATTTCATTGTGACAATCCATGCAGAGCCAAGGCACTAAGAACTGCCACAAATTAAAGCATTGGTTAGAAACAAAAACTGAATGACACGCATTAAGGCTATAGAAGCTCAATGCATCCTGTTATTGGAGCTATGCCTGCGAGCATTTTGTTCAAGCACACCTTTAGGAATACAATGTGTTATGCAAAATAATCCAGAGTAACAGCAGATGAGAATGTCTTTAACCTCCCTTTTTTTCAAATGTGTTCTTGTTTCCCTTTATAAGTTGTATTCATACCATTTTTGTTATATATAAATTAATTGCATCTTGCCAACCAAATTTTCTAAATATGTGTAAACAGTTTTTATCTATTCCATCTCATGCTCTTTCAAGCTCTCATAATAGCCAAATAAAATTATTTCTTTAGTTAACTTAGTATTATTGAAAGTGCACCCTCCTCATAATTTCTTGTTTCTTTTCTAAAATTTTAATTTCTTCACAAACTGGAAACATGAGTTATCCTTTTTTCCCCGCAAATGATTATATTGTTGATATTTCATGTTTGCTTTTACAAGAAACTTACTCATCAATAATTTCTACATAAAGTATTCATACATTCTCACTTTTACACTTTTTTCCTGTTTTAGCATTATTCTTTCTACATGAACAGGCCATGCCATGGATCAGCCTGATAAACTTTTCTAATTATCTTTTCATACGATAGTCCTCCATTCCTTTATTACCTAATACTGCCCCTTCATTTCCTCATCAAGATCTAGTTTCCTTTTCAAGTGTATATGCATAGCAACCTGACAAAACTTTGTTCAATAACCTTACCACTGTCTGTGTTTCTTCATAATTTTTGACAATAACTAGAATGCATGCATTTAAACAAGGAATAACTAAGCTCTGTGTCTCCCTTCTCCTGTTTATTATACTTTTTTAGTTTGATTTTGACTCCCATATCACACTAAATAGTATTTTAATGGCACTTTCTCAATATCAACATAATGATTCCTCCGATGTAATTAAATTTTTCTAAAATTATTGAATGTATCACACACACACTTTTTAACAAAAGTTAGATAATATATATGAAATCTCCCTTATTTCCTTTAATAATTCATCCTACTATACTTTCACCACCTCTTTTCTTTTATACCTTAATGATAAAAGCATCAATCTCTTTCATCATGACATAAATCCCATCACCTCTCACTACTCCCTATATCCTTTACTTTTCATTAATCTGATTCATCTCCACCTCTCTCAAAACTTCCTTCAAAACTTTCATCAATATCTCATTCCAATATCTGTTCCTAAATAGTATGACAAAATTAGCTGCATAATTCATCAATAATGGAAGTTTGATCTTCTTTCTAAGTGCTTGCCTCATTAATTCATGCTGTACATTATATTTTATGCATTCAATATTAACCCAAATAGAATTTAGTCACAAACCACCTACCGTGATTCTTTCCGCTAACCATCAAGTCACTGACGGAATTAACCAAGAATTCTAATATACCGACCTAAAATACTGAATAACTAGGTCAGATGCACCATATGTCTTCGTTATTCACAGCAGGTGTGTGTAACAGACATCATAATATGCATTCATGATGCTACAAGCTATTGTCTTCCCTCTATTCTCCTTCTTGATTCCCTCTGTCATTTCTTTTGTTTATCAGCATTTATTCTGCTGCCTGTGCCATTCACCCTATAAATTCCTTCACTTATTACTGCCTTTGTTGTTTTACAGAATCTTGCCTAGAAAGTGAACACTGCTACCTTATAAAGTACATTGCAGAGGGTTACCAAGTACGTAATTTCCTTTTACTATCTGGTTTCCATAATAACTTTATCAAATATATATATATATATGGGTTCACTATGAGATCTCAAAATACTGAAATCCCGAATTTCAGTATTTCAAAATTACATAGCCGAAACCTTAAAATCCCCAAAACCCATAACCGCAAAACTCAAAATCCTGAACCTACACTACACATAGAGCACATACATAAACATACACACAACTTCCCCCCACAAGCACGCCCCCCAAATGTGGGGGGGGCTTCAACCCCCACCCCTCCTACTTATATATACTAACTCCAAGATCGCACAATCAGAAACACAAAGGCAACTCACACCCACACATTTTACAGTCCCTCGCACACACACATCACATTCACAACACACCCTGACAGACACTAAAGCCCCTAACCAACACACTTACACATACATACATACCTGAACTAACACCTAACCATTCACACACCGCAACACCAGAAGCACTATTTCAAAATCTCTGTACTTTGGGATTTTGAATTTCGCACTTCTGGTGTTTTGGGATTTCAAGGCTTTGGTGTTATAATTTCAAAATACGGAAATTCGAGATTTCAGTATTTCGAAATTATAAACGGAGCCCATATATATATATATATATATATATATATATATATATATATATATATATATATATATGTTTACTATCATAATCCTGAAACTGAGCCCATCGAGTGATGACTTCATTGAACTAAAATGATGAAAATGAAAACAAAGGCACAATAATGAAACCAGTAATGTCGACCTAGCCATATTCGACAAAGCTGACATTACCCAGCGTATCTTCCATTCCAGTCAGTTCATACTAATGTTTTGCAGGGGGGCAAGACCCCCTGCACCTCACCCCCCACACCCCCTGCTAATTATATATACAAACACTCAGATCATACTCATCATCTTTCGGCTGTTCCCGTTAGGGGTCGCCACAGCAGATCATCTGTTTCCATTTCTTCCTGTCCTCTGTATCTTGCTCTTTCACACCAATCACCTGCATGTCCTCTCTCACCACATCCATAAACCTTATCTTAGGCCTTCCTCTTTTCCGGTTACCTGGTAGCTTCATCCTTAGCATCCTTTTCCCAGTATACTCAGCATCCCTCCTCAGCACATGTCCAGACCAACGTAATCTTGCCTCTCTGGCTTTGTCTCCAAACCTTCCAACCTGTGCTGACTTTTTGTCAGTGCCACTGTCTCCAACCCATATAACATAGCTGGTCTCACTACCCTTTTGTACACCTCCCCTTTCACTCTTACTGGTACTCATCTGTCACAAATAACTCCTGACACTCTTCTCCACCCACTCCATCCTGCCTGTACTCTCTTCTTCACCTCTCTTCCACTCTCACCATTACTCTGAATTATTGATCCCAAGTATTTAAATTCATCCACCTTCGCCACCTCTATTCCTTGCGTCCTCACCATTCCTCTATCCTCCCTCTCATTCACACACATATATTCTGTCTTAGTCCTGCTGACCTTCATTCCTCTTCTCTCTAGAGCATATCTCCATCTCTCCAGGGTCTCCTCCACCTTTTCCCTACTCTCACCACAGATCACAATGTCATCTGCAAACATCATAGTCCACAGGAACTCCTGTCTGTCAACCTGTCCATCACCATTGCAAATAAGAAAGGGCTCAGAGCTGATCCTTGATGTAATCCCACCTCCACCTATAATGCATCTGTCACTCCCACCGCAGACATCACTATTGTCACACTACCCTCATACATATCCTGTACCACTCTTACATACTTCTCAGACACTCCCGACTTCCTCATATAATACCACAACTCCTCTCTAGGCACCCTGTCATATGTTTTCTCTAAGTCTACAAAAACACATACTACAGTGAGGAAATGGATGCATTTCCCAATCCCCACTGTACTGCAATCTCCAAGAAGAACATTCACCTTACAACATCGAATGCACACTAGCAACCATTTTCAGTTTATCCTCCTGTGAACTGGAAATTAGCCTTTCAACTATCCCAGTTCAACTGAATGCCATATGAAATTGACAGTAAACCATATATATATATATATATATATATATATATATATATATATATACTACATTTATCCCCTTTAGAAACCATTTATTTAGAACTTTTTAAAAATCCAGTTTTTCTGAAACTGTTAAGTCCCTATTAAAGCTACAAAGTTTAATAAATCATTTCTTAGTACTAAACCTTTTACCTATTATTTTTGCCTTGACCATCCCTATTAAAACAACTTCTCTTTGTAAGAGTCCCTGTACTTCTGAACTTTTCCTTCTATTCACTTTTTCTTTTCTACTACATCTCTTTGTAAAAACATTTAACATTTCAGTCATATAATGTCTACATATTTTTGAAAATCATTCTACTTTCTATATGCTTACCCTTCATTTCCACCTCTGTTATTATGATTTCATTGTTTAACTAGGTATAGATTTATTTCTTCCTTCCTCTCTTAAACTAAATATTTTTAAGTTTTAAGCTTGTCATTTACTTCCAGTTTAGTTAGTTCAGATATTTCCATTTTGTTTGTCTTGAATGGACTGCTCTAATTCTTTAAACTTTTCAGTAATCACCCATTGATTACAATGGTGCCATTCTTTTATACTGTTTTATACTTTTGCTTATACTGCATTGACCATTCTGTCCAGTCTTTATAAAATGTCTCATTGCCTTGTATTTTTCATACAACTCCATTTGCTTCATTCTTACTCTTTTTAAAGTTGCACACCTGTCTTTCATTCACTTCTCCCGTTTCACTAACTGACTTCCAAATGTTGTCCACACTGTTGTATAGTCACAGAAACCATTTATTATACTTTAACTTTCTAACTCTTTTAACACTCCTGAAAATAATTTTAATCAACACCCACAGATACATGCATTTCTTTCTCCCCTATCTTTAGTCTGAATGTCCTTATGTCATTATTATCCCCTTAAACACCTTAACACCATCCCCATATTTGTCTTTATTGTCTAATCTCACAATTAAAGTCTGCTTTAGTACCATTTCCTTTTCTACTCCTGAGGTATAAGCACGTCACCATAATTGTGTCAATACTTCCCTTATAATGCAACCTACTACAATTGTTTACCTGGTGGTATAATTGTAGTATCCATAACAGTGTGCTCAGGTATACTTATAGGAGCAGTGAACTACTGTCTTTGTTTAAAAGATAAATACATTGTATCTAGTAAGTACCATATATCACAATGTAAGTTTTACTTACTTGCTGCATAAGCTGCACTCTTTGTTTAAAAGACAAATACATTGTATCCAATAAGCAGAATATATCACAATATAAGTTTCTACATGAATTTAAACTCAACCACTCTCCTGTTAACATGTTATGCTCTTTGTGTTAAGTGATAACATTGAAAAATTGCTGTTTCCTTTTTTTGACTTGTTCTTTCTTCTTTTTAATTATCTCTTACTTTTCCTCGTCTTGAGGTATCTTTAATGTCATTTCCTGTTTCTTTATGACCATCTCCTAAAACAGTAAACCTGCTTTGTTTTTCCCACCTCGAGATTTCTTCCCCTTCCTTTCTGCATTCCTCATAACCCCCCCCCCCCAACTTTACACCTTCTGTTATTCTCCTGGTTTGTGTAATTACCCCTATTTCTGCTCTTGCTCATGACCCTGTTACACTTCTTATGGTTCTAAATTCATGCTGTCATTATCTTTCTGAAACCTGTTGTCACATTCAAACCACATAGGCCCCTAAATTTCAGAATATCTGCATTAAGGTTTACAGTACTTTGCTATATGGTCTGTTTGACCACATGAGAGCATCCTGTTTTACTGCAGCCACTTATTAAATGACAGTAATACATTCTGTGCATTATCACAGATAGTGCTATTTGCACCATTTACTTTTATAACACATTTTATATGCTTAATGAAATCACTGACTAATTATCTGACCCAACTTTCAAATGCTTCTGGCCATAAAACTCAGCCATTATTAACTTTGATAATTATACACACAGTGTGCACATCTTTCTAAATTCTCTTAAAGTAGCTTTTAATGTCCATTTCAGTTCTGAACTGGCAGTCTGTTTCTTAATAATGGCTCTACTGGCAGAAAAAAAAAGAAAAGAAAAATAATCAGTCCTAGGATAAACATTTTGTTCTGCCTGTGATACATTCATACACATCTGTTGCAATCCAAAAGACTCAAAAGATACATCACAGAACTGTTCAGCTCCTATGTATATTAATGAATGATTGAGACTCAATAAACCTGTTCCAAACCATATGCCTGTCAACAGACAAGTCCTCTTTCTTTCTTATTCTCACTGAAATAGCTGCATAACTCCTCCTACTTCCTCTTGTGCCATTCACTTCCTGTTCAGCATTGTGTGTAACATAAATCAGTCCCTGTTGGACTCCTTTATATCTCTTCTAGCTCTGGCTCAGCATCATCATCCTCATGTAAAAATCACTTGTCCCCTGCTTGAAAGTATGCCAAAGCAGTAGAATCCTTTCTCTTCATTGTTAATCATTTTATTCATTGTTATTTCTTTATATGTGGAATTTAATGCAACTACCTGTATCGAGGCCACCTTGAGTAATTACATTCTACTTAGTCTGTACAGTACCAGTATTTTGTACACGCATTTGATCTGAAATGCTGCTTGTCAGCCACTTAAACACTTCTTTTGCATATTAACCTTTCTCTTCCCTCCATCCTCTTCCAAGTTCCTGCTGTCACTGTTTAACTTTTCTTACAGGAAGGAGTACAGGACATTTCCTTGTGTCCTGGCTAGATTTCCTGCAGTCTGCACAAATACTACGTTGGTTCTCCACTAAAGAATGGCCACTGGCCTAGTCAAATTAACTCAGTCAAGAAAAGGTAAATAAATAAAAACTTAGTGGACTTTGTCTGGAAGTGTATTACCTCTTAGTGAAAGAAACACTTGTATGATAAAGTGTACTTGGGTGGGAGGTTTGATAGGTGTGTGTGTGTGTGTGTGTGTGTGTGTGTGTGTGTGTGTGTGTGTGTGTGTGTGTGTGCGAGTGTGTGTGTGTGTGAGTGTGTGTGTGTGTGTGTGTGTGTGTGTGTGTGTGTGTGTGTGTGTGTGTGTGCATGTGTGCGAGATGCTCTCATTTTTTGTACTGAATATGTATATTGTTTTCCTAAGTGTTGAGATTTAATATAGATATATTTAAAATAACTATACTTGCATAATGACTGAGTATGACACTAAACATTTCAAATTTCCTCTATCAATGAATATCAATGATACTTAAATAAGCAGTACTCAATATATTTTAGTCAATTAAAATTCTCAAGTTAACAAACACTGTGACGAAAAAAAGACACTTCAGTTAAAACATCTGCATGCAAAACAGTTTTGCAATGAAATACACTTTAATTTTTTTTTAATCTACCTCTTGCATGTACCACAACAACATTACATTGAATATGTTGGCACCATAAACAGGATACTTTAAAGAAAAAAATATTAATTTCATAATTTTCAACAGCAAAGTATTAGTTGAGCCAATCTGCATAGAAAATAGAAAAACATAGTGTGACATAAAAATAAATACAAAACAAAACCTGGAGGGAGAGAGAAAGAGAGAGAGAGAGAGAGAAAGAGACAGAGAAAATCCATTCAGTTGGATATTTTCAGCACCATGGACAGCAGACTATAAAGGTGAAGGGTTGTCTGATCAAATGTGTACAGCAATCACATGCTTAGACATAAATATGCAGAGAGGAAATCTGTCTTGAACTTAGCCACTTGAATGTGACCCTTTAAGTACCATGAGCAGCAGAGTAAAAATAATTTTCACTTCAGAATTTTTACTGGTGAAAAATTATATAATCTACCCTGCTTGTCATGTTTTCACTTCATCACATTAACAAGAATCTTGATTCTGTAAGTCTACTATTCTGGCTGAAGCATTTTTTTTACTGTGTGTGAAGTGACAAAGCAACACTGTTAAGCTCGTCAGGTACAATATGAATACAAATACCATTTTCTGACCATGCCATAAATTACTACACAGTTAGACTACCTCTCATAATGTGTGTGTGTGTGTGTGTGTGTGTGTGTGTGTGTGTGTGTGTGTGTGTGTGTGTGTGTGTGTGTGTGTGTACGTGTGTGTACGTGTGTGTGTGTGTGTGTGTGTGTGTGTGTGTGTGTGTGTGTGTGTGTGTGTGTGTGTGTGTGTGTGTGTGTGTGCGTGCATGCATGTGCACTCGTGTATGTGCACATGCGTGTGTGTGTGTGTGTGTGTGTGTGTGTGTGTGTGTGTGTGTGTGTATACACACACACACACACACACACATATGTATATATATATATATATATATATATATATATATATATATATATATATATATATGGGTCACTGTTAGAATGTTGAAACGTGGTTTATTGAAACAGTGTTTCGGCAGACACAATTTAGTGAAAGTGCATTTTATCGAAAATGCACTTTTGCTAAATGAGGAGTGGGAAATTAAAGAAGGCATGCAGTTTGCATGCACCGTTAGTTGTAAGTCAATGTATAGTGTTGATTTACAACTAACAAAGCTATTGCTGACATCATGCTACAGTGAGGATATGGGAATATTCCCTTTTCCTCACTGTAGTGTGATCTTGGAGTGAGAATAATAAAGTAGGGGGTGTAGGCAGCCCCCCCACATGGGTGGTGCAGGGGGGCTTGTACACAAACATACACAGACATGAGCAAACTATATAGCCTAGAAGAAGTAGCATTAACATGAGATCTGCAAAGGAGAGTCATAACTGCTAATTTTGTAGGTTAACTGGGTAAATTTCAATGTTTTTGAATTGCAAAGTTGCAGTTCAGTGAACCAGAATCCATGTTATATTTACCCTGACTGTTGTGACGCAAGTCATGGCTAAAAACTATATGAATAAAAATAAATAAAGGTACAAGAACTGATCTCAACTGCTCAGGCATGGCTATGCATGCATCCTTAACTGCATATCACTAACCATGCAGTGCTTTGTTTGATATAAACACTACTCCCTAAGTTTACATTATTATTCATAAGCATTTAGAAGGAGCACAACAGAGAAGTTTCTGGCACAGACAATTTTGAACAGGAATTGAATGGCACAGGTGTAAGTAGGAAGAATTATACAGCTGATGCAGTATGTATGGGATTTGAGAAACATTTGGAACATCAGCTCACAGCTTATCAGCTTACAGTTTATCTGTGAAATTATTCTTTCAGTTCAGAATGAGAACATTTTGCACCAAAAGTAATGGAAGCAAGTTGTTCTGAGACTAATGTATGCAAACACAACTTTCTTCTCATTGTTTGTCTAGTAGATTTTGTAATTTTTTAGCAGTGAATGTGGAGACAACTGAACAGCTGCATCAGACATTTTACAATTCTTTCTTAACATTACAGTTTTGCCAGGTTGCTCAGTAATGGACCTAAATTAAGCATCCCATCTTTAAATCCATTCCCAGATGCTTTTTCCCATGTTTGCTTATGGAGTCATGGTGTGACTTTAGCAGTGACAGTCATCAATGTTCATGTCACCAGTTCCTATCATTAATATTCTCTGAAAATTGTTATTCAGTGTTCTAGGCTATAAACAGCCCACCTTGGTACACCAGTCAAGACTTTACTTAATGGCTTACCATTATAGATAGAACAAAATGTGCTTCTGGTCAATACTATGGTTATAGGATGCTGCTATAACCTGAGCAGACAAAGCACTGCATTTCTTCCAACAATACATGCATGCATACATCATACATACATACAAATATTTCATGCACTGGCATTAGTGCCCTTCTATCCTGCCAATGTCTCATTCATGAATCATTTCTTGTAGTGTGCTACATAGTTCCCAAATTTTAAATATGTTAGTTATTGTAGGTTTTTCATCTGGACTGGTGAGATGTACTTATTTGAAAAATGTATTCAACAAATCAGCAGTAGTGTACAGTGGTTGCATTTTGTGGTAAGTAGCAAAGAGACCACTGTCCACCTTTTAGACATAGTAGTCACCATGGTAATTGAGAAGAACAGGTTTGTTAGTAACATCCATCAAAAAGAGACCTTTATGAACAACTATCTCCAGTTTTGCAGTGAAATTTAATGTCTTTAGAGTTCAAGTCATTAAACTCAGTTGCCTAATCAGTGACAACCAGACATTTGTTGAAGAAATAGAAAGATTCATTCATCTTTTTTATTCATGGGGCTATCCAATGGAAAATCTAAAAACACAGAGATCTCAAGTTCCCACCTATGTTGAAAGCAGGGTTTGTCCCAAATAAGACTACTAGTAATTCTAATGATGTTAAGCAGAATGACTTGAGTTGTTTGTTTCCTACACCCGTTAGCATTGATGGTCCTAGGATTCAAAATATAATCACCAACAACTGGAAAATTATTTTTGGGCAATCAAGAATTGTCCAGAATTGATGGTAATTGTCCCAGTTTCATTTTTAAAAAGACTAAAAATCGGAAACAGATACTCAAGCAGCCTTTACAACATAGATATAATGAACTGATCAGGCCTTATGGCACTTATGATTGCTAGAACTAATTTTATTGTACGTTTATTCAATCTGTAGGTAGTTTTTGTTTTAAACACATTAATTATGTTTTGACAGCAAAAGACAGATACAATTGTCAGAGAGATGGTATAGAATACCTTGTCACTTGTTCTAACTATGACTGCTTTTATGTGGGAAAGACTACATGAAGATTGGTAGACGTAGTTAAGGAACATGTTTTAGCTGTGAATAAAAATGATAGCACAAATGCTCTAGCAAGACATTCACAGATGTGTAGGGACTTTAAATTTTTTTTATTTTTAGTTATAGAAAGAGTAGATAAGGATAGGTTTGTAGGACAATTTAATGCACATCTTGAATTTTTAGAATTAAAATGACAATTTTTTATGTGAGCTGATGAGGCTCCGGGTATCATTGATTGTATTTGAGTAAAAAAGGTTTTTGCAATACCGATGTATTTAACTAACATGTACATCTATGTTAAGGTGTGATTTCTTTAAGAATTTATGCACTTAAATGGTTTGTCGATTCTGATTGATTTTTGAACTGGTGACATCATTGTGTGTTATGTTTAAAGGTATTAGTTTGTATTTACTTTTTATCCTGATGAAGTTCTTTATAGTAAAGAAAATGAAAGCAGTAATACCATAGTGTCTTTCTTTATTGTACATGGTTTGGCAGTGGTTGCATTTTGAGAGTGCCTCATGTTTGTTTTGAAGTTTTCTACAAATCTGTTTCCCTTGAATGCTTTGGACATATCAAGGAAAATGGATGGAACAAATTGACCAGCATTTCTGAGCTGGTTGACAGTACTGGTAAAGCTAACTAATGCTGTAGTGGTGCTATTCTTAGGTCGAAAGCCATGTTGTGAGTTAGAGAGGAGGTTGTTGCTTAATAAGTAGAGTAGGAGTTGTTTTTCGAGGATTTTAGCTAGTAAGGGAAGAATACAATGGGTCTATAGTTAGATAATTCAGTAGAGGGGCCACCTTTGTGCAAGGGGAAGATATGTGAGATTTTCCAGAGTTTGGGTATATATTGTTTAGAGATGGGTTGATTAATTAAGATTGAGATGCAATGGTATCTGCTCATAACCTGAAGAATTCATTGGGCAGTAGGTTAGCAGCAAGATATGTGGGTTTTAATTTGTTTAGAAGTTGTTTGCTGGTCTTGGTTTGTATTGTTTTGAAAATAAAAGAGTTATGGCTTGGTAGAGATCCTGTATGAACTGTTAGCGGTGTGTTGTTATTGTTTTTTACTAGCGATAATATAGAGTTTATGAAGTGCGAATTAAATCAGGAGGCTATACAAACAGTGGATTTTAGGGTGGTAGGAGATGGAGTGGTAGTTTGACCAGGACTGAGGAGTTGTTTCATGGTGCTCCAAAATTTCTGGGCGTTGTTTTGGTGTTTTTGTTGGAATATGCTATAGTACACTTTTTATCATTTTGATTTGTTTTCTCAATTTCCAATAGTTAGTCAGAAAGGCTTTGGACTTGATTGCTTGATATTGGGACCAGGCACTGTCTCTCTATTTGAGGAGTTGCCTGGTTTCCTTTCATAGCCATAGGAGTTGTTTTGATTTAATAGATGTTTTTCTTGGGGGGGAGAATATTTAATATATCTAGAAATGTTTGATTGAAGAATTGTGCTGCTGAGTATAGAGGAAGGTGCTTTAGTGGGGATCAGTTGCATTGTTGTAGAAGGGATTTGAAGAGTTTGGGATAAAAGTTTTTTTTTTGTTTCTGATGTGTTTATATATGGTATTCTTTGGGGTGCTGGACTGATGCTGTAGTAGGTAGGTGGTCAGGTGATCACTCAGACTATCTGGAAGGCAGCCAGCATGTTGACAGAGGTTGGTTTTATAAGTTAAGGTCCAGTCGAGGATGGTTTGTTTGCTACTGTTCTTATCTACCTTGGTTGGGGAGAGTATGATTTGGGAGAAACCATACAGGCTGATAAAACTGGATGGGTTATCTGACAAGCAGGTGTAGCAGTCTAAGTTGAAATACCATATAATAATGGTTTCTTGACTAAATGTTGAAGCTATCCAACAAAGCAGGTTTTCAATTTTACACTGGTTATTTCCTGGTGGGATACACACAGCAATAATTATGTATTTATTTGGAGTTGAGGTCAAGGAGATAGATTAGTATTTCAGATTCAGAGGGTTCTGAGGGTGCATATTCTAGGTGTACCAAGTTTAGTGTGTTTTTGTACTTGATGGCAATTCCTCTACCTTGCTTAAATAATCTGTCAGATCTGTGTATGTTATGGCCTTTTGAGATAATTTTGATGTATTTTATATGTGGTTTGAGCCAAGCTTCTGTTAGTATAATTAGATCGGGAGAGTATAGGTCAAGGGTTGCATGGTATCATGAATTTTATTGAGTATACTTCTAAGTTTCATATTCAGGATTAGAAGATTAGAGGTATTGTGAGTCAGACTGGAAATGTGAGTGGGAGTGTTGGCCAGTGAGGGAGGAGTTTGTTCTTCAACTTTAGGGGCATGGGCTGGGGAGTATGTCACTACTTAGTTTGAGCTGTGGCAGTTTATACACAAATAACTGATAGGTACTTTTCCATTAAACCCCTACCATGCGTGTTGGGACCCAGACTGCCATGTTTCACCCTGTTTCTTAAGGTTTTGTTGTATTGATCCTTTGACTACAACAGTTTCTTTGTTATTTGAGATATTTTCTGCGTCTGGTTACCAAGTCTGAAGAGACATTAAGTGGACACGGCTGCACCAGCCAAACGGGATGGGACCTATCCCAGTTTTCTATTCCTTCACATTGCCTATCAATGCATACTGTACCTCCACAGTCAGGAAGACCTGCACAAAACCAGGACCTAACAGAAGAACCTCAACCTAATTTAACCGGTCCAAATCAACAAATTTCTTTAGAAGTCTTGCCCATTTCTTCAACCACGATGACTTCCCAAATGACGATGAACTCACAGTCTTCAAAATCTTCTTTGTTTAGTCAAGTGTCGACACAGGAAAACAGTTTAATCTATGAACGTTTGAACATTCTAAACACCCAGAAACAGATGAATCCTTTTCTGGACCTTAATAGTCAGCAGGCTGTATCTGACATGGAAATCAACAGCAATAACACGATGGGATATGCAAACACATGCAAGAACTTAATTCTTAAATTAGAAAAGCTGTTGATCTCTTTTAAAAACATTGAATTTGATAACTTATTCCTCACTGGTGCCAAAGGGACTTAGATTCTCAGCTTTTCCAAATAGGACAATTTTTAATTCTCTTCTTTATAAAGATCTCATTACAGTCTTTAATTAAGCAGGTTTACAAGCCTTCAACGTCTTAATTAAGCATAATAACATTGTGTTAGAGACTTTGGAAAAAGGCATTAATGAGTCAATGATTTTCATCACTTGATTAACAGTTTTTGGTCCCAGATTGCCATGTCTGGCCTGATTCCTCGGTGGGCCATGCAGGATACTGCCAATGCACAGCACAGCCCGCTGAGCAATCAGGCCAGACACGGCAATCTGGGACCAAAAACGCATTGTAGGGGTTTAACGGAAAAGTACCAACTGATATAATTTAGGTTATAGTCTAGATATTTTACATAGCAGGTATGGTGTTTCATGTATATGGGCATATGTTAAAGTAAATAGTTCTGAATAGGAGCTGTTATAGAGGTTTGAGAATATAACGATATTAATTAAGGTAGTAGGATGTGTAGTACGGATGGGATTTGTTGGTGAGTGGATGCATGTTAGTTTTTAATTGTGATAGGAGATATCACAGTATGTTATGATAAGTAAGCTAAGTAGGGTAATGTGTTAGAGTAACATAATGTTTAATTTGCTGATAAGATGAAGAGAGAAAATGTATGTATAGGGTTTAATATGTGTTTGGCTATATGGGTAGAAATAAAAGAATACTAGCCTTGAGGTTGTTGCAGTGTGAGAGTTAATGGAATAAGCTTTTATTGGATAATTAGTTAAGGGGTGTGTTTTATGGTTAAGTATAAGTGTAGATGTAGTGTTGGTGGGTGGAAATTGGGAGTAGGGTAGGGGAGTGGAGTGAGTCCAAGCAGAGCAAGGCAGACCCGGGTCATGAAGTGCAAGAGGAATGGAAACCAATCAGAAATCCTCTAAGCTGGTATTTAACTTTACCCAATCCCTGTGTTTTTCATGTATATTTAGGGCAATATAAGTTATGTCAATTCTGCCCTGATAAGAGAAAATAAAACAGTATTGCCTTATTTTGTGCTTCTGTACTAGATAAAGGTGGTACAGTAGTAAGAAGAAATAATAATTTGCTTATACATTATTTTCTTTTTTTTGAAAATACAGGCTGCTTTGGGGGGGGGGAACAAGTACTGGAGGGAGAGGTATGCAGCTGTAGCTCCTGGCTGAGGTCTTGTCTGTACCATTCTTTGACTAAGGAGTATACAGTAGAATTAAGTCATTCTGTGCAGTTCAAGTAATTTTAACAACCTAGGCTCTAGTAATTAAACAGCTGCATAAATTGAGTCACTTTCAGTTACCAGCAGAGTCTGAGGGTGTCTGGCATGGAAGTAATTGGTTTTGAAATTAGCCATGATCTTGTTGAGGGGGGACTTGTTTGATTCTGTTGATAGGCTAGGTTAATAAATTGAGTCACTTTTAGTTACTGGATGGACTCCAAGGGTGTCTAGCATGCAAGTAGTTGGTATTGAAGTTAGCCACAACCTTGTGGAGGGGGTGACTTGCTTGATTCTGTGGAGAGGCTAGGTTAATAAATTGAGTTGCTTTTATTTAACAGATTGAGTCAGAGGGTGTCCAGCATGCAAGTAGTTGGTTTTGAAATTAACCACGATCTTGTTGAGGGGGGACTTGCCTGATTCTGTGTAGGGGC
Organism: Protopterus annectens; assembly: GCF_019279795.1. Classification (NCBI taxonomy): domain Eukaryota; kingdom Metazoa; phylum Chordata; order Ceratodontiformes; family Protopteridae; genus Protopterus; species Protopterus annectens. The sequence goes on along the minus strand of NC_056747.1, from coordinate 1,312,009,069 downwards.
TAGGTTAATAAACTGAGTTGTTTTCAGTTACTGAATGGAGTCCAAGGGTGTCTAACATGCAAGTAATTGGCTTTGAAATTAGCCATGATTTTGTTGGCTGGGGGGACTCACACTCAGAGAGGCTAGGTTATTTAGGATGATTCCGCCGTTGGAGTCTAGCAGTTAATATACTAAAAGAATAAATATTTCAGTATTTAATACAAAGTCAAACTCTTTGAAAGCTGCTTCAGTCGAGACACTAAGTTGTTTTAATAAAGTTTTGATATCATGGCCGTTGTCATTATTTGTTATCTATATTTTATTTTTCTTGTTGTTCTATATTTAATACAAAGTCAAGCTGAATACTGATGGGGTATTCAGAAAGAGATAATCCAGTGTGCAGTCCTGTTTCTAGCAAGATTACACAGTACATTATGAGGGAGTGATTCAAAGACCAATTTGAACCAGTATGAAAGTTGCAGCAAATAGAATTGCAGTAGTCTTGCTGGATATTGTTACATGCAAATGTGGCTATTAGTGGTCACAGCTAATGTGAATTAGCCATGTGCTCTGCCCTGAACTCATACATCACTGCAAGAATAATATAGTAGAAGCACTTCAGTATAAGCTGCATCACACTATGTGTGCAGTGCAGTTGAGACTGAATATGGTAATTCACTGTGTGCATATATTATGGTCTAAGACAGCAACAGATCTGTTAGTGCATGTAACTAGTATGAGACTGTGTATGTGTGTGTGTGTGTGTGTGTGTGTGTGTGTGTGTGTGTGTGTGTGTGTGCGTGTGTGTGTGACACACCTAATGTTTGCTTGAATGTGTATATGTGTCAGGATGTGCATGTGTGTGTGTGTATAGGTGTTTGTACTGGGGAACACTTAAAATAGCTGTTCAAACTGAATTAAACATTCGATTCTGATACATGAAAATGAGTCACAAATCAGCTTCAGCTCAATGCAACTCTTCCATTATTCTGACTCACTTATTATTGACATAACACTCCTAGAGCTCAGCATTGAAGTGCTAGTAGTGCTATGCTTATATTTTCGCTGAAAGCTTCCAGAGTCCCTAATTAAGTAGCTGCAATAATATTTAAGATACAGGGGTAGCTGAATTAAGTCAATACTTCTAACACTTTAATGGAAAGTGGATTGCTCCTAGCGAAATAAGTTCTGTACTTTATATATTATTATACAGTGAAATATATAGTGTTATGATCAGGTCTCTGATCATAAGCACATTATTATGTGTTCAAGATATGAATGCCAAGAAATTTACATTGAGAGTAAAGCTTGAGAGATGAATATTGGCATCCATATCAAGAACAGATAATAAAAGGTTATGGTCAGTGAGACCTGATCATAACTCTTTGTAGTGCATGGAGTTTTATCTACTCTATATAGTACTAGTTACAGGGTAAAAATAACTGGTGCATTTTATCGGCTTTGAAAGCCAGTAAAGCACTTAGTAAATGATGTCTCATAGACAGCAGGTACATATTGCAGGAAAAAGTCAAGGGCAATTGTTACGTATTGCCCTAATTTAAATAAGTTGCTTACAGACTGACATCTGTAAACTTTCATGCATGTATGAGGAAAGTTACTCAGGGACCATAGACAGTCAAGAGGAATGTCTCTTCCTTTATACCTGACTGTAACAGTGCTTAGGGGTTTAGTAACATTTGTTGGACATTTCTGAAAGTGCTGTTATAGCTGGGTCTTGTGTTTCAGTAGCATGTAATGGATTTATCTTTTTTCTGATTTTGGAGTGTAATCAGGGTGTGCCATACTTTACATAAGGTTTTATCATGACTGTACTGCTTTATTATTTAGGTCAAAGACATTATCACTGTTAATGTGCCGCGCTAACTGTATTTGAAGAATGAAAGTGATGTCATCAGCAATGGAGGTGATAGCAGCTAGATGTACTTAGATCAGAAAGAAATTGACATGTAATTAGTTGTAACTAATATAGAAATGTTACAATGGATTTATTACTTGGAGATATTTTATAACCTAAACCATTGTAGGGGTGTTGATTTGGTAACAAGTTACACAAAAAATACTCTTTTCAATGTCAGGTGTTGTAATTTGTGTCTAGCACTAGTAGTCTGGCTGATTAATATTTTTACCATGCTGTTATAAAGACTGAAATTCTTTTTCTTAGCAGTTATCAGCTTCTGCTTTTATTGATGACTTTTATTTCAGTAAGAAGATAAATGTTTTTTTTTGTTTGTCTTTCGGCTTTTTCCCAGTAAGGGGTCACCACAGCGGAACTCCGGTCCACTAATGATTGGCAGTAGATTTTTACGAAACGCCGAGGTGCCAGGTCGACACCCAAACTTCAACGAAGGCACACCCATTTACGCATGCATGTCTTTCGAACGCTACTCAACTGCAGGGAGGACATGCAGACTCCACACTGAAGACACTCCCAAGCAAAGCCGAGAATTGAACGGGAGAACCTCTTGTTGTGAGGTAACAACGCTACCGCCGTACCACCATGGAATTTCAGTAAGAAGATAAATAAGAAAAAAAAAATTCTGTAACATTTAGGATGTGTAGCATTTCATAACACATCTGCAGAGCTCTCAGATTTAAATTTAACAGGTATCTAATAAATTGCTTTTTTTTTTTTTACAGTTAGGTAATGAGACCATTTTTAATATTCAGTTGAAGTTTACCAGAAATAAAAGTGAGCTGCCGAAGCAATGAACATCAAGGAAAAAAAATCATCTCCCATAATGGGGAAGTATTAAAAGACAGAATAATATTAACAAGAACACCACATGGAAACTATAGTTAATACCTATAAAAATCTTTCACAGATTTATGGAATGTAACTAATGGACTGCTGAAACAAAATGGCATATTCATTTATTTAGATTAAACTAATAGAATGGAGTGCCTTGTGCATTGCTGAAAAAGATATGGTTTACAAACCCCATTTATTAAACAAAGAAATTAATTTCTAAATTAATGTTTTATGTTAGACGTGCATCAGAGCAGAGCAGATAGTAGTACTGTGGGATATTATTAATATATGATTTATTTATTTAACATTTGTTTACTGGGACAGAGCCCATTTTCAGTGGAGGCCCAGGGAGAAATGGTCCAGATGTATGTCATTGGAATGTGGGAGGAAATCGGAGCACCTGGAGGAAACCCAAGCAAACACAAGGATGACATGCAGACTCCACACAGAAGGCACTGCAGCCAAGAATCAAACCAAGGAACCTCTTGCTGTGAGGCAACAATGTAACCACTGCACCACTGTGCTGCCCACATATTTATGCTTATGCTTATACTTATACTTTAATAAACTTTTCTGAAAAGCTCGGCACAATTTCTTTAAAAGAACAGCTGTTTTATCTTAGCTCTATATGTGTCAGACTTCATATATTTGCATATAAAATGAGTTATGATGTTCAACATGGTGAAGATATTACGCACCCATTTGGTGGTGCGTGCTTGTATGTAGATGGCTGACATACTAGAGCATGCCATAGTGCAGCTCAAATGTTCCTCAGATACTTGTTTGAAGGTTGGACGATGGGGGCCTGTGCCATTGATGATTTTAATTAAGTGAACTTTTTAAATGTGAGGTATTATGAGTCCTGCCTTACATTACTGAACAATAAGGATACCAAACTCCTTCATAAATCCTGTAACTCTATCCACACCATCCAGCTCTTTATGTATTCATTGAATTGACTAGAACCACTAACATAATGGAAAAGCTCCTCCAAAATTCATAGGATCAAAGGTTCATAGGTTCATAATTGTGTACTAGGCTAATGGCCCTGGAGCCTTTACAAGCCTAGCCCATAGGATTACCCTGGTATTTTGCCACCCAACCTTAGTTCCTAGTGTCTCTGTTGAGTAGAGCCACTGGAGTGATCCCAGGGGTGAATTTTCTATTTCCCATCCACTCATCAAGATTTCTGTTGAAGGGGGTCAGTGAGGTGCTCTGCTTGACATGTATGGGAAGTCTATTCCATAGCACGGGCAGTCTCTGGGTTATGAACTTGTCCCTCCAGCATGTTCTGTTGATTGTGCTAATGAGGTTGAGGTCTCTGGAGCATGTGGTGCGGAGGGACTGGGATTTCTTTAGATGTAGCATTTCTAACAGAGCTGGGTCAGACATGACTTGTAAGTCAAGCAGAGATCACCTCTAAGTAGGTGATATGAGACAGAGAATAGTTGGAGTTAATCGAGTCTGTCCATATAGGACAAGTGTTTAAGGTCTCGGATCCTTTTTGTGAGGTACTTTTGTGCCCTCTCCAGTTGTTGCAGGTGTCTAATGAGGTACATGCCAAATGGGGCATTGTACTCAATGATTGGCCTAATGAGGGAAGAGTAGAGGGAGACAATGACCTCTTTCTTCCTGGATGCAAAACCCTTAGTAATGAGATGTGCCACATAGAAGGACTTTCTGAGCACAGTGGCAACGTGTTAGTCAAAAGAGAGGGTGCTGTATATCTGTGTTCCCAGATCTCTTATAACACCTTCTGTGTTCAGTGGACTACCATCAATGTGGTAATTCAGGGGAACTGGGTTTTTCCCAAGTGGGATGACGACATGTTTTTTGGCATTGAGCTTAAAGCCATGGTTCTGACACCAGTCGCTGGTGTCATTGAGGCCTTTCTGTAGGATGTCAGCATCACTTGAGGAGTTAATAATAGCTCCCAACTTGCAATCATCTGTGAACTTTATCAGCCAGAGTCACTTTGTGTTGGCCTGGATTTCAGAGAAGTAGACACCAAACAGGAGAGGACCCAGGACCGAACCCTGTGGAACTCTACTCGTGACTGGTCGGCAGTCTGACTTGGAGTCAGCTACTTTCACACTGTGGGTTCTATCTGTGAGCCAGTTTGCAACCCACCTAGTGATATAGGGGTTGATGCCTAGCTTAATTAGTTTTTCTGTGATTCCTGAGTGGGGAATAGTATCAAAGGCCTTGGCCAGATCAAGGTAGACTGTATGAACCACCTTGCCTTCATCCACAGCTCTGGTGACTGACTTAAAGAAGTCGACCAAGTTGAGCAGGCATGATCTACCCTTCACAAAACCAAACTGTGTAGGCACCAGAGTTTGGAGAGTCCCTATATCCTTGTTTATTAGGTCCAGTTGGAGATTCCCTATATCCTTGTTTATTAGGTCCATGATGATGCGTTCCGTAGTTTTGCATATCAGACTCATCAGGCTAATTGGGCAGTAATTCCCGGAGTCTGTAGTCGCTCCTCCTTTGTGGAGAGGGATGACTGTAGCAGTGCACCATTCAGAAGGGGCAAAGTCTGAGGCGAGGCTGTGATTGAACAGGGCACAAAGGTGAGGTGCCAGTTCACTCTGTAGTTCATGTAGAACACAGCCAGGGATATTGTCAGGTCCCATAGATGCTGTATTTTTGGTCTTGGATAGTGCTGTTTTAACCTGTGCAGCAGTAATACTGGGTGCCTGGCAATCTACTGGTATTGTGATTGGTCCTATTGGAGGGGAAAGAAGGGTAAAGATAGCACTGAATCTGCAGGCCAGTATATTGGCAATATCTGTTGGCCCGGTATAGGAGGTACCATTGTGCAGTAGCTCAGAGCAAATCTGGGTATTGCCATGGAGATTCTTCACATAACTATAGAAGGCCTTGTGGTTGTCTTCACTATCTGCTGAAATTCTGTTTTCATAGCTAGTTTTAGAGGATTTGATGAGGGATCTCAACCTTTTGTTGAGGCTGATAAGGGAGTTTTTCCAGTCTTGGGATTTCGCCTTATTCCACTTCAGTTTCCTCCTTCTGTTGAAGAGTTTGTTTATGGCAGGGGACCACCAGATTGGCTTCCTTTTTTTTGAGTAGAGTGTCTTGGTTCTGTTGGGTATGGTGAGATCCATGCATTTGTGTACGTGTTTGTACAGTGCATTGGTGTATTAGTCGGCGGTCATGCAACTATTCTCCACTTGCATGGGTGCCGTGAAGTTAGCCACTTCTGTTTTTAGCAGCCCAAAGTTAGCTTTGGAGAAGTTTTTCATGGTGGTTACCTTTGTGGGGGAGGGGGATGGGAAGGATGTGGATTTCCAAGGTGTTCTAACCAGGGAGGAGATGACTACTGGTGTAGTGCAATGGTCGCCCATGTTAGTAATGACCAGGTCAAGGATGATGCTACCTCTAGTGGGGGTAAGAACAAGCTGGTCCAGAGCATTGGAATTAATTAATTCCAGAAAGCATTGGGCAAGTGTATTGTACATGAGTACTTTTCCCAGTTAATGGAGGGGTAGTTGAAGTTGTCCAGTATGAGAGTGTTAGGTTGGACCCTAATATTCTGCAGGGTGCTTAGGAACATGGAGTGTGAGTCTTGGGACATGGATGGGGACCTATAGCAGGCTATGACCTGAATCGCTGTCTTACCCAATATTAGCTGCACCTGAAGTATCTCAGATACGTTATTTTGGGCTACCAGTCTGGAGGTGTGCACATCCTTTATGAATATGGAAACACCACCGCCTTTGGAGCTTCGTTCCAAGCTCTGTGACCGAAAGGTGTGAAATGAGTTATAGTCTGATAGTGCAGGGGTACTTTTTGCTGCCTCGAACCAGGTCTCTGTTACAGCACAAATGTTGATGTTCTGTATTTTAAGGAGTGCTTTGAGCGAGTGCATTTTGAGATTTAGACTTCAAGCATTAAGCAGCATGACTCTCAGATTGCATTTGTTTGTAGCTGTTACGATGGTAATTTGGTCTTTGGAACACTGCCTAAAAGGACACTATAAGGGTGGCAAGAGCCTCGGCCAGTATCTGAAAGCCCAGGGGTGATGGATGCAGGCCATCTCTGGCAAAGCATCTAGGTCTGTCAATCATGTCATACCAAGCAGACAGATACTGGATCCCCTTAGAATGACACCAGAAACTTAGCCAATTGTTGAATCAATCATTTTCTGCTTGTATTGTGGTATCATTCTGAATGATGGTAGGGTGCTGCTTAGGGCTAGGGTCATACCTGCCTGGGCTACATAATCCAAGAGCTGCTCTATGTCTCTTTTCATATAGTCCAGGGAGGTATGTCTCAAGTCATTTACACCCACATGTACAATGACAGAGTCATATTTGTACCTGTTGATGAGGGACCTGAGTGCATGCATTATGTGGCAGATCCTGGCACCTGACAGGCAGCTGACTGCTACTTTCTCCTTATTCAGCCTAGTGAACGGAACATCAGTGCTCCTCACTATCAAGTCACCTATGACTTGGACATGCTGTTTTGCCTTAGGGGCTTTGGTTGAAACAAACACACTGTTTAGGAGAGTTATGTGTCTTGTGATTAGTGTTGTGTTGTGGTGGTTGGGTGTGTTTCTGCCTTGGAGGTCTCTGCTGTTTGGGTAGATTTTTATTGAGAGCCTCCATGAAGGTGGATGTGTGGTTTGTGTTTTTATGTGAAGACAGTGCTGATGTGTGTTCTGGAGGGCTATGTGTTCCAAGTGGTGTGGTGCAAGTGTTGACCTCCTCTTGACCAGCTATTCCAGTCTTGGCTGAAGAGTGCATGGCTTCCAATTTGGATATATAAGTACCTTTCTCATGAGTCTGTGTGTTGGGAGATAAGAGGAGAGGGTTGTCAGTGTACATGAGGCAGTTCCTACAATGCCTCAGGATGCCCAAGTTCACCAGGTTAATAGGAGAAAGGACAGGGAACTGACCTTTAGACATGCCTGGAGGGGTGGACATTAATAAACACTGTAGCTGTTTCCTTGTAGAACATTTAGTACTGGTAGCCCTTTTGTGTGCTGCAGTAATTGCTACAAGAAGTCTGGTAAAGTGCTAAACTAATAAGCTAGTAAAAGTGCAGGAGAGGAGAGAACTAGCAGATCTAAGGGAAAAATTGAAGAGCAGACTTTAGCATCACTCAGAAGCTTACAAACGGTCCTGGATACAGCAAATCTGTATCTGGACTAGATTCATTATAGGAAAGGTGGGACACAAGTGCAAACATGGGCTTTTAAATCAGAAAGTTGAAAGAGATGGAAAAACTGCCCAAACAGCCAATAAACTAAAATTTCTGGGCCAGAAACCACTCCTCTTATGGTAGATAGGCTACCTAGTGCTTACCACTCTCACTGATAAGCTAGAAGGCTTCCCTCCAATACAGAAAGGCTTGGGGGGCTCAGAAGCTTACCAACATTCCTGGATATAGCAAATCTGTATCTGGACTAGACTAGTTACAGGAAAGGCAGGAAACAAGCACAAATGCTGGCTTTTAAACCAGAGAGTAGAAAGAGATGGAAAAACTGCAAATTGTCAATAAACTACAATTTCTGTGCTAAAAAAACATTCATCTTGTGGTAGATAGGCTACCTTGTACTTACCACTCCCACTGATAAGCTAGAAGGTCTCCCTCCAACACAAAAAGGTTTGGGGGGCTCAGAAGCTTACAAACAGTCCTGGATACAGCAAATCTGTACCTGGACTCTCCTAGTTACAGGAAAGGTGGGGAACAAGTGCAACTGTGGGCTTTTAAACCAGAAAGTTGAAAGAGATGGAAAAACTGCCCAAACAGCCAATAGCTACAATGGCTGGGCTAGAAACAACTCCTTTTGTGGTAGATAGGCCACCTAGTCCTTACCACTCCCACTGATAAGCTAGAAGGCTTCCCTCCAACACAGAAAAGCTTGGGGGGGGGCTCAGAAGCTTACCAACAGTCCTGGATACAGCAAACCTGTATCTGGACTAGACTAGTTACAGGAAAGGTAGGAAACAAGCACAAATGTGGGATTTTAAACCAGAAAGTTGAAAGAGATGGAAAAACTGCCCATATGGTCAATAAACTGCAATTTATGGGCCAAAAGCCACTCCTCTTGTGGTAGATAGGTTACCTAGTGCTTACCACTCCCACTGATAAGCTAGAAGGCTTCACTCAAACACAGAAAGGCTTGAGGGGGCTCAGAAGCTTAGCAACAGATGCAGCAAATCTGTATCTGAACTAGACTAGTTACAGGAAAGGCAGGAAACAAGCTTAGATTTTTTTTCAGAAAGCAGCTAAAACAGCACTAAAAACAATTCAAGTGCAGTGTAAGCTAGCACACTTGAGTGTGTAGCAGTATTAAAGCAAATACAGTTTAAATAAATGTAATTCATTCTAAATGTATTCTGAACTAAATTCAATTGTTTTATTCAATGCTGAACAGTTAAAACGTGCCAGAAAATATACTTATCAGCTGAGAAGCACACTCAGTCAGAACACAAGGAGACTTTTTTTTTTGTTAGTAAAGTGCAAAGGGAGGAAGGAGGAGCAGAAGATAATTCAAGGTTAAGAACATAAGTGGGTAGGCCTTCTCAAATGTTCTCTCTGTATTAGATAGAATGAACACTAGACTGGAAGGAGTGTCCCAGATCAAATTTACAGTAGAGGCGGGCAATTGCAAAGCCACCAACTATAGCAAACACCACAGGAATAGGGTGTGTGGGAGGGAGAAAACCAGTTTCAGAAGAGATCAGAAACAAAAAACAATGCCAGCAAATATATAAAATAATTCAGTCAGCAAATATATAAAATAATTCAGCCAGGCAAAAATTAAGAACTCTGAAAAGTTAAACTGCCAAGAATTATATCAGCGACTATATTTCCAGATTGTTTCAGAGCACTCTTCAGTCAAACACAAGGAGTTTCTAACAGTGTATGCAAGAATTTTTAAACAGGGGCTATTTTAAATCAGCAAACCTTGAAGCAATCAGATAACAAAAAAGCTTTTAGACCAGTTTTATAAACTTTAATACCACCACAGGAATAGGGGGGAACCAGTTTCAGAACAGATCAGAAACAAAACAAGTCTAGCCAAGTTCTACCCTTATCAAATATAGAAAATAATTCAGTCAGAAAATATATAAAACAATTCAGTCAGGCAAAATTTAAGACAATGCAGAACTCTGAAAAGTTAAAGTGCCAAGAATTATAGTTATCAGCGATTATATTTCCAGATTGTTTGCGAGCACTCTTCAGTCAGAACACAAGGTGTTTCTAACAGTGTATGCAGGAATTTACAAACAGGGGATATTTTAAATCAGCATGTCTTGAAGCAGTCAGATAACAAAAAAGCTGTTCGACCAGTTTTATAAACTTTAACACCACCACAGGAATAGGGGGGAACCAGTTTCAGAACAGATAAGAAACAAAAAACAATGCCATCAAATATATAAAATAATTCAGTCAGAAAATATATAAAATAATTCAGTCAGGCAAAAATTAAGACAATGCGGAACTCTGAAAAGTTAAAGTGCCAAGAATTATACTTGTCAGCGATATATTTCCAGATTGTTTAAGAGCACTCTTCAGTCAGAACACAAGGAGTTTCATAGGAAGTTACTAGCTATTGGCCCTGGGGCCCTTAGGTTCATAGGTTCATAGGTTCATAGGTTCATACTAGGCTATCTGCCCGAGGGCATTTACAAGCCTAGCCCATAGTTTTGTGGCTTACGCCACCCCTTTAGTATGGGGAACTATACCCATTATTTTGCTGTGCCTCTGTTGAGCAGTGACACTGAGGTAATCCCTGGGGTATATCTGCGATCTCCCATCCATTGGTCAAGATTTCTCTTGAACAAGGCCAGCGAGGTGCTCTGCCTCACATATACCGTGATTTTATTCCACAGCATAGGAGTCTTTGGGTGATGAAACTATGCCACCAACACGACCTATTAATAGCCGTGGCGAGGTTTAAGTCTCCCACCCTTGTGGCTCTGACGGATCTAGACTTTTTGAGGTGAAGCATATTCATCAAATCTGGGTTTGACATGGCCTTGTATGTTAGGCAAAGGTCACCTCTGAGCAAGCGTGTTTACTGAATAGAGCTGGAGTTCTTTCAGTCGGGCAGCATAGGACAGATGTTTGAGACCCTTTATCCTTTTGGTGAGGAACTTTTGTGGCCTCTCCAGCTGCTGCAAGTGTCGGGTCAGATACATTCCGAATGGGGCATTGTACTCAATCATTGGTCTGATGAGTAATGAGTATAGGGAGACTATGACCTCCCTTGATCTAGATGAGAATCCCTTCATGATAAGGTGGGCAATGTAGAAGGTCTTCCTAACTACTTTAGCTACATGGGTGTCGAATGACAGACTACTATCAACCTGGGTCCCCAGGTCCCTGATAACTTCTTCTGTACTCAGTGGATTGCCACCTAGTTGGTAGCAAGGGGTAACCTTGTTTTTCCCGAAGGGTATGACTATGCATTTTTTGGCATTTAACTTTAGGCCATGGCTCTGGCACCAGTTATCCGTTTCTGTGAGACCCTTCTGAAGGATATCTGTGTCAGATGTGTTTTCTACTATGGCGCCCAGTTTGCAGTCATCTGCAAACTTTGTCAGCCATAACCCTCCTGTGTTTGCTTGTACTTCGGAAAAGTAGATGCCAAACAAGAGTGGGCCCAGGACTGAGCCCTGTGGTACACCACTTGTGACAGGCTTTGAGTCTGACATGGCGCCAGCAACTCTGACCCTGTGGGTTCTGTCACTCAGCCAGTTTGCAACCCATCTTGTGATGTATGGGTTAACATTTAAGCTGATGAGTTTTTCAATGATACCCGAGTGGGGTATTGTATCAAAGGCCTTCGCCAGATCGAGGTAGGCTGTATGGACTGCCTTTCCTCATCAATGGCTTTGGTGACTGTTTCAAAAAGTCAACCAAGTTTAGAAGGCATGATCTGCCTTTGACAAAGCCAAACTGGGATGGATCCAAAGTCTGCAAATTCCCTATGTCTTTATTTATGAGGTCCATTATGATCCTCTCCATGGCTTTGCAGATAAGACTTGTCAAGCTAATGGGCCGGTAATTTCCAGGGTCGGTGGAGGCACCGCCTTTGTGAAGTGGGACCACAGTTGCAGTGCACCACTCCTGGGTACGTATCCAGAGGTAAGACTATGATTAAACAGCTGTCCTAGCTGTGGGTTTAATTCCTCGTTGAGTTCGTGGAGCACACAGCCGGGGACACCATCAGGTCCCATGGATGCTGTTGTTTTTGCTTTGGAGAGAGCAGTTCTCACTTGGGCGTTGGAGATGTTTGGGGGGCTGCAATCGCTTGGTATAGATATCTCTCCTTTTGGGGGGGAGGGGGAGTTTGCACTGAACCTGTCAGCCAGTATGTTGGCAATGTCTGTAGGATCAGTAATCTTCACATCATTTTGAACTAGTTCTGAGCATATCTGGGAGTTTCCTCCCAGGTTTCTAACATAGCTAAAGAAGGCCTTATGATTGTCTTTTGAGTCTTTAGCTATTTTTCTCTCAAAATTTGCTTTGGATGATTTTATGAGAGCTCTTAGTTTTTTACTTATAGTGATCAAGGGTGTCTTACCTTTTAAGGATTTTGCTCTATCTTGTAGTAGCTTCCTCCTTTTGTTGTAGAGTTTGTTTATGGCTGGGGTCCACCAGAGTGGACGCTTGCCTTTGGTACAAAGAGTCTTTGTTTTGCTTGGGATTGCCTTATCCATGCAGTCCTGCAGGTGCTGGTAGAAGGCATTTGTAAGTGATTCAGCGGCTTGAGTACTGTTTTCCGTCAAGTCTAGCCAAGTTCTACTCTTATTTCAATGATCAGCACAAATTCTACAACAATCTTTCCTCTTTCAGCTTCAAGTACTTCACAATAGTTCGATAAGTCTCTGACCTCATATGGGCAAAGCATTCTTCTTCTCACTGCATAATGTGGTTCAGGATCTGCTAGCCTATTTCTTCTTTCTCGATTTTTTGCTCTTTTTGTCTCCAATGACTCAACAACCAGTAGTAGAAGATACGGGTCCCTATTATTTTAGCGAATGCAATGAATTGCGAGCACTGTTTAGTTGAATATCATTACATGAAATGGCAAAATACCAAAAGCATGGAACAGAGATTTTTTTTCCTAGGGAAAAAAAATCACTGAGCCGTTTTCAAGACTTTGCCATTTCCTTCACTATGGTGTGATCTCAGAGTTGGTATATTTAAGTGGGGGGTGTGGGGGCAAAGCTCCCCACTTTATTTTGTGTTTTGATTTTTTTTTATATGGATCAGTGATTGTTTTCCCTGGGAAAAAAAACACTGATCCATGTGTTCGACATTTTGGGTTTTCTGGAATTGTGGGTCGATTATATTGCATTCACAATTCATTGAGTTCGCTTATATAATATAGACTCAAAGATAGGGTGCCTTAATCACACCAAACCAACAACAACTCATAAAACACGGCATTTGGAAGGAAAAAAAACACTTCAGCTCCACAAAATGGCATTCACTCAGCTTTATTCAAAAAAATAATATGTTCGATTTTATTTATTTATTTATTTATTTTTGAATAAAGCTGAGTGAACACCATTTCATGGAGCTGATTGTTTTTCTCTTTTCAAGTGCAGTGTTTTATGAGTTGTCTCCAATGACTGTCAATCATCAGCCCCCTCCTAGACAGTGAGCCTATTTCTTCCTCATCACCATGTTGAGGGTTAACCAGGAAGTGCCGTCATTCAGACAGCTATCAAAGGTCATTCAAGGTTTCTTGTTTTCTACCAGTCTTAATGGCATGCACACAGTGAGGCATTGGGAAAGGTGGGTTTGAAATGGGCTAATGGCAGAGGATAGTTCTTCAGTCCCACAATGGACATATTCTCTCAAAGCAGACCTGCTCCTTCCCTCAAGACATGAGTGAGGATATCTGCTGTCTCTACTAGTGTATTAGCACTGCCAAATGTGCCCCAGAGAACATGCAGTCCCCACCCCCTTTTAGTGGTGTGCAGGGTATGCTCATTCTCTCCTCTCCCGCCCTGCCTAGCTCATCCAGTATCTGGCCTGCTGATTGAACCCTATCACCTGGATCGCAGTCAGAGCTTTATCCCTTTGTGCCACAGAGGCAGGCTTATCTACTAGCTAATTCCCAGATATTGTTGTTTTTGCCACCTACATCACGCCAACCCTTTTACAGTATTACAATATATTAATCAACAGACATTGCTTTTAGTTTTTTTAATGGTAAAATGGAAGAAGAAAGTATAATGGTGCAGTGATTAGTGTTGCGTCCTTGCTGTGTTTGGTTTTCCAGTTTGGAGTTCAGTTGGGATTTCATTTGTCAGAGTCTTCATGTCCTCTTGTAGCTGAATGGCTCTTAAGATAGGTGCACCAATGGTCACTCACATCTCATTGGTGAATTGGTGAGACTCCAAATTTTCTCTAGCCATGCATGCTATAAGTGAGTTTGTCCATGCATCCTACGATAGGCTGCAGTGGGCTGGCATCCTATCCTGAATTTGTGTCTCTGACTTGCATCCAGTGAGTACTGCAATAGGCTCTGTCTCCACTGTAGTCCTGAAATGGAATAATGGCAAGAGTTTTTTTTTTCTTTTCCTTTGTACAACCACAATGTCATAGAATACCAGAGTTAGTTTTCAACTCATATAATGTAGTAAGCATCGGTCAGGTTAACTGAAATTGTAATGCAATTTCCTGTTTCAAAATGACTTGCTTAATTTGAAAAACAGCAGTTCAAAGAGTACTGGAGTATCTGCCTCAGTATAGGTGAGATCTCCACTCTAGATATTCAGTGGTAAGTGAAGCATTAGAACAGAAGGGAGAATGTTCCTAGACTGGGTAAATACTCGGTTTTCACCTCAGTGCAAAAAATACAAATAAAACAAACTGACCACGGCTGATGGAAAACAATAAATAACTTTAATGAACAAAAGTAAGCGCTTTCGCGATATATAACAAATCGCTTCTTAAGACTCTACATTACAAAAAAGGTATCCTAATTTATACTTTAAAATAGCCAATCAGAGAGACTTCTCAATAATGACATCATCAATCAATTCTTTTAAAACAACATCAAACCATAAAAAGCATATAAAAATCCTTGAAAGTGTGTTGTTGATATAAATACATATGTGCAATTCACTGTGTAAAAAATATTCAAAGTTCTATGAAGATGTATTTTAAAAACATATTAACAATTATTACTTTAATTAATGCTTTAGGGATCTTGTTCTCTGGAAGGGTTTGAGTGATACTGCACTGTTCAGACCTGGAAATCTATCTGCCTGCAGCAGTAAAATCCATTTCTGTTCCCTTTCTTCTACATTATTACTAATATCTCCTCCCCGAATATTGGGTTGTACTGCCTCTAGAGCCATAAAATTAAATACGTGCTGTGTACCTTCAGCCTGAACATGTTTTGCCAGAGCTCTGGTTTCTTTAATATTGACAATGTCTCTCAGATATTCCTGTATACATTCTTTAAAAAAACGGTTGGTTTTGCCAATGTAAAATACATGGCAATATGTGCAAAAACTAAAATAAACCAAATGCTGAGCCCTACAATCTGCATAGAAATCAATGCTTATATTGAATTTGAGAATGGGATGTAGGTAGGTGGACTTATTGTAAATATAATTGCAGGCAATGCAATTCCTGCAAGGAAATGTTCCTACCCTTTGTGAATATACCTTATTCTTATGGTGGAAGCTTATTCTATAGCAAAGTTGTCTCTTTAGAGATTTCTTATTCTTGAAGGAGAAATCAGGTTTGCTAATAATCACCCCTTCCAACTCATCTATAGATCTTAAGATGTTCCAATTTTTCTCAAATATGCCACAGAATATTTTTATATCACTTGAATAAGTTATCAGAAACCTGACCTTATGTGTACTTTCTCTGTCTGTTGGTTGTACATCATGGGTAGTTTCAGAGAAAAAAAGGCTTTCCTTTGGAATTACGTCTTTCATACATTTCTTTAATACTCATGCTTATATCTCTTTTACTATAGCCCCAATCTCTAAATTCACCTTCCAATAAGGTAACTGCTATGTGCAAACCTTCATCAGTATTATGAAGTCTGCTCACCCTCATAAACTGCCCTTTAATACGTTCTTCGAAAAATAGTGTGGATGCATACTATTTTTATGCAAAATATTATTCCTACGGCTAGGTTTCCTATACAAGCTAGTAGCAATTCCTTGCAGTGATGTTTTCTCGACCTTCACATCCAGGAATTCTATCTCATTTCGTGAATATTGATATGTAAACCTCAGGAAATTTGTGGTGCTATGCAAATAGCTAACAAATAGTTCAAACCTATCTATGGTTCCTCCCCAAAGTAAAAAAAAAACATTGTCCACAAAGCATGTATATCATAGGACATCCTCACAAAACTCATTCCCTTGTAGCAAATAATCCATCTCCCATGAGACCAGTGTTAGGTTGGCATAGCTATTGGCACAAGCTGTGCCCATAGCCATGCCAACCTTCTGCAGATAGAAGCTTTCAATAAAAATAAAAATGTTGTTATCCAGAATTATTTCAAGTAAACTGCAGATCAATTCAACTTTGGCAGCATTATATGTCCTTTTAGTGTTGAGCAGGTAATGTACCCTATCAATACCCCAGCTATTGGGTATAACCGTGAATAAGGAAATGATATCCATGGTGACAAAAACAAAATCCTTCCTAATATTAGCAATTTTATTATAGAGAGATTTCAAGAAAAACTTTTGTATCCTTCAGTATAGTATCACAGCTTTCTAGAATTAGATGTAGACATTTTTCAACATAGATGGATAGAGCTTCTGTAGCCCACCCCCTACTCGAGACAATAGGTCTCATAGGTGGACAAGTCATACTTTTATGGACTTTCGGTAATTCATTAATCATATGTACAGCAGGATGTTCAACTTGAAAATAGTCAAATATCTCTTCAGTAATCTGTTGAGATATGAGCAAATCAAAAATATATACTGGCACCCTATCTATGATAGCCTTTACTTCCCTGCTAGAAATCAATAAATAGGTGCCTTCATCCTGCAACAATTACATCATTTGTTGTATATAAAAAGATTTGTCCATAATTACGATTCCTCCATCTTTGTCTGCAGGTCTAATTTCAATACTAGCCAATGTTTTAAACTGCAGTAATGCTTCAGATTCATCCCTATCCAAGTTATAGAACATGGGTTCACTCCCCTGCTCAAACACTTCTTTAATTTCTTTTTCACAAACTAACACAAACGTCTCTATAGTAGGATGCATTTTAGGTATAAATACACTGGGTCTCTTGAAAACAGTTCCTCTCCTTGTACCACTATCTTTAAAAACAGTTTTTAATGTTAAAGTATGTGCAAACAATCTAAGCTCCTTAAGTAAACCATATAACATTGTCTTCTGAGCAGGGATAAATGTCAGTCCCTTGTTCAATAAAGATTTTTTGTGCTTGTGTTAGTTCTAAGCTAGAAAGGTTGATTACCAGTTCTTCCCATTTTTGCTGTGGGTTACCATTGAATTCGACCGGAAACCTCCTTCTCTTTTCTGTTGTATCTTTCCTTTCCATCCTCTGCTCTTGGATCTCTCTCGAACCGGCAGGGCATTGTTGAGAACGAAAGGTAGAATCGATGTTTGTGTCGTTTCTTTCATATCTACAAAAGATGATGCAGTAGAACTCTCACCTTTCCTGCTGTTCCTATTTGTATTAATGTCTGTTCCAGCTGTACTTGATGCCAGAACTCCTCTCTCACTATCTGCTTGCTCTGTATGCGATGTCACTGAGTGTTGTATCATAGGGATCACATTACTCTCACATTCAGTCTTTATAGTTGGTGTTAAAGGAGCAGCATTATCTAAACTGGCCACATTCACTACATGGCCATTATTTGTCTGTGCTGATACAATATTCTCTGTGTCCTTGTCAATATATACAGATCATTTGGGCCATGAAAAAACTTCCTAACATTGAAAGTCATTTAGATCCCTCTGCAATTTTTTTATTTTTAGTGTTGAGAAGTCTTTTCTCGTAGCTAAGTATACTGTCATGTAGATCATCAAGTTTAGTACCAATAACCTCAGTGGAGAAATTGTTGATTATTGTATGCTGTAAATGCTCGATCTCATCAGCTAATGCTTTTTCTTGAGGCTTAAAGAACTCGATCAATAGGTACATATAGTCATAGCTTAGTTGTAAATTTAAGCCCTGCCATTTCTGTAAAAGTTCAGGGTAAGTGTTGCCATACGTGGGCATCGTTAGTACCCTGAGCCCTCTAGGTACTATTTTGTACTTCAATGATGCCTCAAGCTGGAACCTCTGCCATTGCAATCTCTTAAAGCTATATAGTTTATTTTCAAGTCCTTTAAATGCCTCCATAAAATAGGCTCATTACTGTTGTCAGGAAACACTGGATTCTGCATCAAAGGGTTGGAGGCCACATGCAGCATATCAGTAAAGCGATGATAATACCTCCTTGATCCATTTATATTCTGCTCCATATTCTCTCCTTCAGCCATGTCCCAGTCAGGAGCCACAAAATGAAAAACAGAAGTGAAAATGTTCCTAGACTGAGTAAACACTCGGTTTTCACCTCAGTGCAAAAAATACAAATAAAACGAACTGACCACGGCTGATGGAAAACAATAAATAAGTTTAATGAGCAAAAGTAAGCGCTTTCGCGATATATAACAAATTGGTTCTTCAGACTCTACATTACAAAAAAAGGTATCTTAATTTATACTTTAAAATAGCCAATCAGAGAGATTTCTCAATAATGACATCATCAATCAATTCTTTTAAAACAATATCAAACCATAAAAAGCATATAAAATCCTTGAAAGTGTGTTGTTGATATAAATACATATGTGCAATTCACTGTGTAAAAAATATTCAAATTTCTATGAAGGTGTATTGTAAAAACATATTAACAATTATTACCTTAATTAATGCTTTATGGATCTTGCTCTCAGGAAGGGTTTGAGTGATACTGCACTGCTCAAACCTGATAATCTATCTGCCTGCAGCAGTAGAATCCTTTTCTGTTCCCTTTCTTCTACATTATTACTAACATCTCCTCCCCGAATATTGGGTTGTACTACCTCTAGAGCCTTGATCTGCAGTGGTACAGTGGTAGCATTGTTGCCTCACAGCAAGAGGCTCTCCTGTTCGAGTCTCGGCTGGAGTGCCTTCTGTGTGGAGTCTGCATGTCCTCCCCATGGTCGAATGGCTCCGAATGACATGCGTGAATGGGCATGCCTTCGCTGAAGGTTGGGTGTCGGGCTGGCAACTCTGCACCATAAAAAAAAAAAATTGACTGCCAATCATTAGCAGACTGGAGTTCCGCTGTGATGACCCCTAACCGGGAAAAGCAGAAAAGACAGACAAACTACCTCTAGAGCCATAAAATTGAATAAGTGCTGTGTACCTTCAGCCTGAACATGTTTTGCCAGAGTAGTGATTTCTTTAATCTTGACAATCCCCGGGATTCAAGAAACTTGGCACAAGGACAGTTTTAGACTTGCGCCGAGCATCTTTACTACAGATGGTGCAGCAGCACCATATGAATATATATGAGGGCACGCCGACGCACCCTTGATGTGCACAGGAAATGTGTGCGAGTGCAGGGGGCATGTACAAGTGCTCTATGGAGGCATAAACATGCCCCGACAGTTGCAGAACCTACTATGCCTACTAGTAGAGCCTGCCTCTAATAGTAAGTCAGTAATTCAGTGTCTGTGGATACCGAAATGTATGCTAAGCATACAAGTGTGCCCACGAACAGTGAAATAAAATCGAAGTAGTAAACACACAAACATGTAGTGGAATGTTGTGCCCTGCCCCTAGAACTTTCACAATTAAATTCCCTGTGTCTCTATTATACATTTGAATTGCTGCAATATCAAAGATGTAAGCAAAGCACAGTGTGTTTGCATGTCGCTGCCCTCCTCCGAGCGTAGCTTACACATCAAATTCATTCAGATAGAGAAAAACATGCGGAATCAACGTAAATGTCAATAGTGTAGTGTTTAGAGCATCCGCCTAATGAACAGGCATTCATGGTTTGAGCCCAACACTAGCACATATCATTTTCCATGTGGAATGAATGTAGTTTTGCTGTAAAACTGACATAAGAGTATCGCATGAGATATTTAACTAAATGTCATTCAATCAAAGTGGCACTGTCATAATGAATAAGGCACTAGTAAGCAGGTGTAAGCACGACTAAGCAGCAGTAAACATATATAAGTACCAGTAAGCAAGTCTGAGTATGCTTGCGCGGGTCTAAGCAGTGCCCAGCATAGGAAATGTATATAAGTATGAAGAAAGAATGACATAACAGTAAAGCATACACAAGGAATGAGAAGGGTATCAACAGCAACCCCAGTATTATGTAGCACTGTCAGCATATGTCATATCATGCTGGGCAGGAGTGAGCAAAGCACTGCTACTCACACCACAGGCAGGATATTACCAGTGGGAGAAACATTGTTGATCTGCTAAGTCTACTTTTCACACAGAGGGTAGTCCCTGGTGTGACTACCCAAAAATTGATAGACTATTAGGCCATCTGACCATTACACAAGCAAGGGCAGGTATGTTCAGGGACTAATTGGTGGGAGAGCCTGTGAATACATGGGTTGGGACAACATACATGTAGGGCCCCTAATGCTCGGGAGAGGGCAATGTGTGGAAGTGTGTCATGGCTGCGATAGCAACTGGACAATGGATGGTATGCGTGTATGTTGAACTTGGGTGGGGTGGAGGAACTATGGGTATGAAATTATGTGCTGAGGGGCTGTCTAGGAGGGGCAGGCTCACCCTGTAAATGTGACACTCTGCCCTCGAGCTGGTGTATCTGGCCTCAAAACCCCTTATTGAGCCCCCTACGCACCACATCCGGGACTGCACGACAGCAGACAAGTTCCTGTCTGGACCTGCTCCCAGGGGGGACAAGCCCCATCCTCAGTGGTGGTTCCACCAGAGGTTGGTGCAGAGCCAACAGAGGAGGAGGTCCAAGGCTGGGCCCGAGATGTGCTGGTGCCCGGTGCCATGGCCAGCTGAAGTGGGACAGGAGGTTCTGCCAGGACCTCCAAACCCATACAGCCTATGATGTTGCAATTTTAACACGGATATTGCTTAGTAACAGTCAACAGCATTCGGGATTGCTTATAACAGCATGCATAGATATGACCATCAACCCAACACAACATATGGTATTCATTTGCAGAGGGAGCACAACACATGCATATATACTGCATGACATCTGTACAAAGTGTAGAAGACTTGTGACTGCAGCTATGAACAGTGGCCCATTATTGGCATGTCACTGAGAACCCCAGACAGTGTCTGTCATACCACTGTTTCATGTGACATATGTCCAATCAGAGATGCAATGGCAGTAACTCATCACTATCACCATGTACTAACTGCAATCCTCACACTATGCTCCTGCATTTCACAGATGTGTGTTCAGTGAGTAACACAGGAAACAAATGGTTCCACACACTGACCAGTCCACAGATGGCCCTACAGAGGGGGGTTCCCTCACAAACAGAGCACTGTCTTGTCAGTTTTAAAACATGCAGAATAGCCATTACCACACACAACTTGTTAAACTGGCAGTAGTCTCAATGAAGCATAGCTGCACTTACATGCTGTAGTCATGTCTGGCACATCACCCTCTTGTCTTTAGGCTCTTTTCCACTGTGTATATTGTTTGAGGAACATCCAGATATCATCTGTGATGCCGTTTAGCAAACATCAGAGCCAGGTACCACTCACAGCGACTTTCATGGGCAAACACCAACATGATGTTCCCAGATATTGTACTGTGTTTCCATGTGATTGGCTATGGAAACATCCTCCCAGCTGTTCCACATGCAATCAGTTAGAGGAGGACTGCAATAGGTGCAGAGGCCATCACCTGATCATTACCATCACTTACAAAACACAAGCTGCTGCTGAGCTGGTGTACAACTCCACATCCACCAGAGAGTGTGTGGGAGGGACAGACAGAGGCAAAGTACCTCAGAGAAGGGCTTGGAGACTAAAACCTAAGCATTGTCTGTCACACACCTACCAGTACAGGGGTTCAAACTCCTTACTGACTAGTCATTACTATTACAAGTGCATGCAGTTACTCCATGTGCCACAAAGCTGACATGTTGGTATGCTGTAAGAACATATATGTATGCTGGTGAGCGACATCTGGAACAGAGATATAGTAGACATACATTAGGTGTAGCACACATGGCTGTCCACATGAATGGATTTCATTGTCAACACAAACACACTCTCTAATGGACTCACATTGACACACTTTGCCAGGCCCACAAATACACTTCCTAACTACATAGTTTGCCACACTGCAGTAATGCACAGGTACTGCATGCACCACAGGGGATATCCGGAGGATCTATGGGCTAGGGCATGTGAACGTGTCTGACATCAGTCGGTGTGCCAATGGGAGTTATACTGGGTGTGACTGTGGTTGGGAGCATCATACCCCACATGCAGACACAAGGTGCCAGTATTGGCATGCATGTGTGCATTGCTTCATGAGTGTGTAGTGGTTGGCTGTGCAAGATGGCTGTACAAGGCTGGGTGAGGGGGTAATCCTTGGCATCACACCACCCAACAATGGCATGCAGTGTGGTACAGGGGTGTAGTGTCTGCAATGTCCCACAAAGATGGGTATTTTATGAACTGTCCTGACATCCTGGTTACCATTGTGTATGGCCATTGCTTTGCAATGCATGCCATGCCTGTGTTTGGTAGTCCTTGACATGGACATTGCCTTGGATGTGCACGTCCCACAATAATGTACAGTGACATGTACAAGTGTACCTGGTTTGACTGGCACATGTTGTGTACACAGACTGTTATCCTCAGATATGCCAATGCTGACCTGGTGTGGCAGGACCTGCTTATAGACATCAGGTTGACCCTGCACCTGCATTGATAGTATGATACAGGTATTCCCTGGTGTCAGTGGCATCAGTCCATACAGGGCACATGTGTAAGGCATTGTATGGCCTCTGTGGATCACATTTGATGGCACCACATATGTTGCAGGCATCCAGTGGGGAACATAGTGAAGGCACATTGTCTGCAATTATGTGCCTATTGTACTGCTGTACAGGGTGCCATGCCCTCTGCAGCCCACTGAAATCACACCATGCCTACTATCTGTCATCAATGTGCAGGGTACTAGCAACATAGCGGGATATTCTAGGCAAGTCTGTTTGTGTATGACACATGGGTTCAGAACGTATTCCGGGTAATAGTAGGGTTGCATACTTTGTTCACCAGGCCTTTTGCCAGATGTAGGGGTATGGCTTGCCAACACAGTCCCTTGGCTGACTGACATCTGTACACCTCGTGAGGTGGACATTGTGACATATAATACGAACACCATATAGGAAAACTACAAAATCCACTCCCCAACATGTCCAGTGGTTAGAAATTCACAGCCACCTCCACACAAGCTCTGACTGTCAAGCACACAAACACACACACACCTGCCATGTCTTGGAATAGAACCCCTACCTAACTAGTTAATCATACTACAGAATTACGCAATTACTGCATGCGCTATGGAGATTATTGGATCACAGTAGTCCCAGAGGTGTATTACTAGGTGGGTGACAACAGCAGGATTGCCAAAGGTGGTTATGTGAATTGTAAAGAGTGTGCATACACTAAAAAGCATTGTTCCTTTCTCAGGCAGACACGCACACACAGTTTGCATTTCTTGGAATAGAATCCCTACCTAGCTAGTTTATCATACTACAGCATTATGCAGTTACAGCATGTGCTACGGAGATTACTGGGTTACAGAAGTCCCAGCGGTGTATTTCTAGGTGGGTGACATCAGCAAGATTGCCGAAGGTGGTTATGTGAATTGTAAAGAGTGTGCATACTCTAAAAAGCATTGTTACTTTCTCAGGCAGACAGATACCCACACAGTTGGCCTGTATTGGAATAGAGCCCCTACCTAACTAGTTTATTACAATACAGCAATATGCAGTTACAGCACACGCTATGGAGAATACTGGGTTACAGCAGTCCAGATGTGTATTTCTAGATGGGTGACATCAGCAGGATTGCGAAAGGTGAGTATGTGAATTGTAAAGAGTGTGCATACTCTAAAAGCATTGCTTCTTTCTCAGGCAGGCAGACACACACACGCACACATACACACACACACACACACACTTGGCCTGTCTGGGATTAGACGACCTACCAAGCTAGTTTAACACACTACAGCATTATGCAGTTACAGCACACACCATGGAGATTACTGGGTTACAGTAGTCCCAGAAGTGTATTTGTAGGTGGGTGACATCAGCAGGATTGCCAAAGAAGGGCATTTCAAGTGTACTGCGAGTTGTACATGTCTGTTACCTGCGTGTATCTGCTGCTTACTGTCACGAAAACACATTTGCACCTGCTTAAAAGTATCTTATACAGTCCTAATTTACAGTATCAACAAGGCTTGCAGGTCTTGAACCCTGAACCATGCACACTGAGGTCACTGGATGTACCACTAAGCCATCTGGGTTATATACATGCTGCATGGAGTTTATAATGCACATCTTACTACAGGTATTACACAGTACTGTAAACAAATGGGACAGTCACATTGTGTACATATGTACAGTACCCTTGAATGTACTGTACTCTGTGAAACAACAAAGACAAGTCTACATCTGTACAACTGTCATAACTATATATATATATATATATATATATATATATATATATATATGCATATACACAGACACAGCTATATATATATATATATATATATATATATATATATATATATATATATATATATATATATACACCCTTTGTGACACAGAAGGGTTCCAAAGGAACTGACATGTACACAAAACAGAGACATCTCTTGTGTTATAACATTTAAATCTTAAGCAGTTCAACAGAGAAGGGATGGTTGTTGTGTATGTGGAGTTTGGGGTGGAGAATGATGGCTAATGTAATCTACCCTGGGGATTGTGGAGTTAGGGAGGGGGAATGATGGGTATGTACTTACACTCCGGTGACCACTTCTGTGTCACTCCTCGACAGTGGCACAGGAAAATAACATACCCAACTGTAGTCATGCTTGACTGTGTATTCTTTACCATTCCTAACTATGTAATACTTTGTAGACACTGGTCACCACAGATGGCTACCATGGTGTGCTAAAAGACATTACACATCTGTATGCCTGGCTACAGGGTAGTCACACACAGAAACACGCACACACTTGCCAGTATTGTGCATACACGTCTTGCCTATGTAAAGGTAACTAGTACAGTGGTATGCAGTTGGGGTATATGCCACAGAACACATACAATCACACTTACTCTGATTCCACTTCTGAGCTGGATGACATCACAGGTCTGATTATTTGCAGTGGGAAGGGAGGAAGAGAGAGGTTTAGCAGTTGACAAGGATAAAGGCCAGTGCAAAAGGTGGTATTTCTTTGGAATGCAGCAAAACCCACTGCCATGACAGCATGCAGACACAAATACACAATCACACTCAGCCATTTGCTGACACACACACTCAGGCATTTGCTGTCACACACACAAACACACACACAGTTGCATTTGGTGGGATCAGTACTCCTGCCTATCTACAGATCACTATTACAGTACTACACAGTTACTAGATGCGCCACAGAGATTACACATTCCTAAGAAGTCAGAATGCCCTATTAAGATTGAGGACAGCAACAGGGAGACTGACAGTCATGAAGTACATAGCTGTAAACCTGTATGTTTAAAGTAGGTGTCCATTACAACCTCTTTGCACAAACAAGACACATCATCTGCAGGTAGTACATAGGTAGGCCTGAGCAATATAGTTGTAGCACAACAGGAACCTGAACTGGAGTATGGCCAACTGTGGAATGGGCAACTACTATCACTATACAGTGTTACAGTGAGCATGTTCATACCCTTAGTAACACAGGGCCATTTGGGATGCACTATGGCTACAACTACACAAGGTTATACTGGGCATTCTCATACACTTAGTAACAAAGGGCTTTTGGATGCACTGACTCAAATTATACAAGGTGGCAGTGGGTACGCTCATACACTTAGTAGCACAGGGCTGTTTGGGATGCACTCCAATTCTAACCACAGAAGGCCACGATGTGCATGCTCATACACTTACATGTACAGAACACATTGTAATGGACTCCTATTGTAAACACACAGGTTTACAGCTATGTACATCTTCCCTGTCAGTATATATGCACATCATACTGGTTTACTACCTGATACCTGTATGTGGCCTGTAAATGATATATCTGTGTCTGTGCTGAGTGATACACATGCATACATGTACATGAAGTACTGACATATATATGTTAAGTATACACATTCATGCATGTGTGGACGTGACAGACAATAGGTTACCTGGGACACACAGTTGGATGCTACCTACAGCATGTGTCACACACCTTGCTGCCCTGAAAGGCATACATTGATAGAAGGTTGTGGACAGTGGCATTATACGTGGAACAGTGGCATGTGCAAGCATAATGTGTGAGCCACATTGTGAAATGGTACTGAGGTGCAGGTGTCAAGATGACCTCTCCCAGATGTGTTAGTAGTTGTCATTATTAGCAGGACTGCTACCTTAAGTATATCTCACATTGGTCGTATACACAATTTCTGCTGCTGTCCGTCACCTTACATGAGGCATTTGCTATCAAGCACATTACTTACACTTGCAGTGATGTCATGGTACGCGTGGCAACTGCTAGACCAAAACAATGAGCCAATGTCCTGCTGTTATTATGAGGTTGTCCAGTGTCTGTCATTCTGGGCTGTCATGACTGAATGACAAGCCTTTAACACAGAGTACATGCATCCATGTTTCACATGTGTGTGGATAATACCTAATTCACATTTACCCATATAGCTGCATTCCAAGGCAAATGTTCTACACCCAGAAGTAACACCCTGACACCTACAAGACAATTGCATTGGATGCTTATGCTAACCAGTGCTAGATGTGTGGCTTTAGTAATCCATTTGCTCAATGTAGAACCTACAGTGGGGAATACTGACATCTGTGCAGTGAGGAATACCCGGTTGAAGGTTCTGTAGTGCACAATTGCACTACCACCATATAACTCAGATCCAGACATGTGGGCCATAACAGTGGTCTGGACCATTCCAGGTGGTGGTGTGCACATATTCATAAAGGCTACTCACATGTAAAGACCAGTACTCTGACATAACTCATTACAGATGAGTCAGGTACAGGTGACAATGGCAAATGCTACATTCTAGGTTGTATCCTCATATACATCCACCACCTTGTCCCCAGATTACCAACACACATCCATATGTGGTATGACATAGTATGGTAGACCACCAGATAACCCTCGATTGGTGGACTGCACCTAGGCCTACATCAACTGTGCAAAGTACCCATGTACAGACACAGCTGCATAATGTGTTATGTAATGCAATAATACCACTGTTTTTAACCAGCTTAGTTGTACACATACCAGGGTCCCTTGGATGTTGTCAGCATTAACATGGTAGACGGTTGCTGTACACCAGTAAACAGCACCTTCATGGTTGGATATGACCTAACTGTACCTGCCCTGGATATGTACATCCCACACTCATACAACATAAATTATATTACCATAGCTTTTGTTATCATTTCTACATACAGGTGGCTACAGTCATTACACACATGCACATGGCAGATAGCATGCTAACAGTACATAAGGTTTGATATCTATGTTAACAGAGATAATATTACCTCTCTACTGGTCACCCATGACACCTATCATATCATATAACACCCCATGTGGCATATATGTCATTGGACATGTCCACCTAATGCAATGCCTACAAACATACCCAAATAACAGGATCATAGGACCTACACAAGGCCTGTATTGACAGACTCAGGGAAATCCAGCTCTGCTCTGTATGTTCCTGAGTAGTCACAGGTGATATGTTCATGACATGTACACCCATGTGAGGTCACAGCTCCTACATATACCCCATGTCAACAATTGCAAGCCATGCATGCTGTGTGCTGTCTGGACATTAGCCTTAGTACCACAATAGCCAGTACATGCTGGGGTGAGATGTTTACAAGCCACAGACCTCACACATGCTTGAATGAGTGTACTGCCTAGCTCTAACAGAGAACATTGCTGGCACTCTTCCAGTAAACATGAGGTGTGTGTGGCAAATATGATGTGCTCACTGTTGACCATTACAGTGCTTTGGCTTCACCATGGCACTGTCAAGTAACAGTTTGTAGGAGCATGACATGGAATAATGCTGTGTGTGTCTTGCTGATATGTGCTGTTGTCATATATGTACACTTGGCTACTCGGTGAAGGTGGTGGTATCCTACCAATACATGAATACAACTTCCATTATGGTGTAATGCTCAGCTATGTTTCACACATGGCATGGTAAGGAGTGGAATGCATTCTTTTGACCTGCTAGTACACTTACTGATGTAGACCGCATATTTGTACATGTATTGATGTTTGTGTAGATTCCATGTCTGTGCAGTGTCTGATGTCTAACGGTGACTGTTGTCTTAGTACATCATGCTGTTGCAATACAGCCTCAACATTGCCAACTGTATATGGTGATATGCTCTAAGTACAGTAAGCCATACATGAGGTATGGACAGATGTTTGGACATGACTACTAAGTGGTGGGGCTTCTTTGCAGATGAATGATTACTGAGAACAGCTCACTGCTGTGTTACAACCATTCCTGCAATAACCTGTGTAACTGCTAAGGTCAGGTTTTGTTAACTGAAGTGGAAGACAGACAAAGTAGAATGCAGTAAGGGTGACAATGAAGGCAAACCTCATGACACCTGTAACAGTAATACCTCCCCTGTGCATATATTGTGCATATATCAGCACAGCTGGTGAAGGAAGGAGTCAGTAAGCTTTGTAGCAAATGCGATAGTGCTGTACTTCTGTAATACCTATCATGAGATAGGCAAGTGTTTGATTCACAGTACTGGCACGTGTGTGTGTGTGTGTGTGTGTGTGTGTGTGTGTGTGTGTGTGTGTGTGTATCCATATATGTCACGAATGGTTGGGAATACATTCTCCTGAACACTGTTGTTGGCACCAGTACAGAGGGAAGTGTAAAAAGAAAGGCATAGGCAGGTTGTTGAACCTCACACATGTGAAGTGTCTGTATGGTTGTGACATAGGCATATATCTTTGTGAATGCCACAATGTGTGTGTGTGTGTGTGTGTGTGTGTGTGTGTGTGTGTGTGTGTGTGTGTGTGTGTGTGTGTTTGTGTGTATGTATGGCTGTCCATGTGTGGCTGTCTGGTCCCTGGAGTGAGGCTGTTTTTTTACCATAGTGAAATGTTAATGCCCCCTCCCCCCATCCACTCAATGCAATCCAGCATCCCTGTTGATATCATCAATCGTAGACGGGCATTCTAACTGCCTGTTAACATGTACACCCTGGGGTGTGACCTGTTGTTACATAGCCTGATGGACCCCCCCCCCCCCACATACACTCATTACACTGTAGTATCCCTGTCGATGTCCTTGATCTTAGGCCATTCCAACTACCTGTACATGTGTAATCTCTATGGCGCATCTTGTAATTGTGTAGTACTATAATGATGATATGCACATAGGCAGGGGTTCTCATCTGAACACTGGCAACTGTGTGTGTTTGTTAGAGTGTGTGTTACTGTGTCTGTGAATCCCTGAGTGTGTGGGTGTGTCTGTGTTTGCATGCTGTCATGGCAGTGGATATTCCTGCTTCCCAATGAGAAGCCACTATTTCCACTGGCCTACCCTTGTCATCTGCCATAAAATTCTTTTACCTCCTACCTGCTCCAGGTAACTATACCTGTGATGTCACCCACTATCGATGTGACGGCTCTGAACACAGTAGCTTACTACATAGCTATCATGCTCTTGGATCATTAGAACAGTAAACATAATTGAAACATGGGAGAATATAACTGTGATGTGGAAGCTAGAAAGTGCATGCAGGTAATGTCGTACTGACCTGTGGGTAGTCAACATGTACATATGGGACACTAACCACAAATACCGACATCCTCTGGCACATGCAACTACACCTGAAAGAGGAAGGCAGAACGTCAAGATCAACATGCTGTTAGTGTTGTTACACATGATACATACTGTCAAATGTACAAGATGCATTCTAAAACTGTAATAAATGGTATGTCTGCTGCCTGTCAACACTACTCAACAATATTAATCTACAATTGTCTACCTAGTATGTTCACCCTGTGCATCAGACCATATGAGCATGTCCCTGCATCAATGGTGTGGATGACAGGGATGCAGCACAGGCATCATCATATGCACAGGGTGATAATGTTTGCCAGAGACCTAGGCTATGCCATTGGATGACATCATGTGTGTGTATTAGGGCCTGTGATATCATTGTGCATGTGTGGATGTTATGCATGTGTGTGTTGAGGTGCCCTACATTTTTTTACGGTGAGTGTGTGTATGCATGAACACAAGTCTGGCATTTGGCTGGCCTACACAGGGGTATTATTGACAGCTGCAGACTGTACAAGGCAGGTTTCACGTTCACAGTGACCGGCCATGGCCCAGTGACCTGCGCCACCAGATTGGGTACTGTCTGATGACATGTCCACTGGAATTGTGTCCTTGTTGGGACCATCCAGGACCATGTGCACGTGGCCTGCTGTGTCCTGGTGTGGACTGCACAGCACCAACTGCATTGCTGCTGCTACCGCCACTATGGGAGTGGGCATGTGCAGTAGCATGTTCACGTAGACCTTCAACAGGTGATGTAGCTGACCTACGTTACATTCCCGATGCCTCACTCCCACCAGATGTTCCAGCACAGACATTCCATGCTCGAGGATTGACATGCCATGGTCAAGGACTCCCACCATGTCACCCAATCATCTATCCAAAACATCTGCAAGATGATGGTGAGCATTTGCAAGTTCCTGGATGTTGTCAGTTAATGAATGGACAGCAGCTCTCTGAAGCCTCAGACCTTCTCTGGTGTGCCATTCAGCACATGCCTGTGCCTCCATTACAGCCCCAAACATGTCTGGTGACTCCAGTTGATGTGCTTTGTCTCGCAGGGGCATGTTGGCCAGTGGTCCTCCTACAAGCAATGCTGGGCACATGCCTGTGTAGGACATCACCAGTCAGTTGACTGGGATCATGGTGTGCAGGCACACCTTCCATAGTCTCCACACTTCCCTGTTCCATGCTACCACCTGCCAACTGTCCTTCCTCTATGGCCAGTGGTGATGGGGTATGTGTAGGCAGGGGAACTGTGTGATAGGATGAGGGGGAGACAGGTGGAATGGCAACCAATGGCACAAATTCAGCCCCTGACAACCCTGCCTGTGCCTCAATCATACTATCATCATCACTGCTAGAGCCTGGGGAGACACTAACATCAGGTGGACACCAGGAGGGCAACACACCTACATCAACACCTTTGAGGGGAAGACAAGAACTGTACATTACAAGTTATACCACACACACACAGACAGACAGAGACACACAGACACATACACAGACAGACAGAGACACACAGAGACACACAGACACACAGAGTCACAGACACACAGACACACATAGACACACATACACACACACACACACACACACACACACACACACACACACACACACACACACACACACACACATGCTACATGCAGGTGATATGGCAGATAGCATTCAGCTTAGACAATTATAGTTTCAGCTTAGACAATTATAGTGGTAGTTATCATACATCCCTGAGTTGCACACAACAGCATGCATGTGTTATATAAAGATGGCATGCACCTTACACAATTATAGTGGTGGTTAGCATACATACCTGTATTGCACCATTTGTGTTAGTAGCCTATGCCCCATATCTGCAACACAATGCATGCACTTTGCACCGTTGCACTGCACTGCACTGCCATGGTGTGTGCAACATACACCACATGTTAACAGACCATCGCTGACCTTTTTACATCTGTCACTGATGCTTTGTGTTGGCCATCGACCCTATGTGTGAGGACATGAGCAGTAGGGTATGTCAACTGCATACTATTTTTGCCTGAGCCATAGCTTGCATATCTCCCCCAAAGCTGTTCAGCATTATTCCACCTACTCCTGAGCTGAGTCTAGACATTGTGCATATGGCTGTACACACATGTTTGACATGGCTGTCCCTACTATGCAATGGTGCCACAGACCAGCACAGGTTTACAGTACACCGGCCTGCTGTGTGGCGTATGACCTTGCCAATCACATGTAGTATGACATGTCTTCTGCTGATGTGTTGAATGACATGCATACATGTGTAACACAATGGTGTCCTTTCCAATCTACAGTACTGTAATGGTGTCCCAATGCAGGGACGTGTTATACTAACATGGGCCTTCAGCTGATGCAGTGTTTTCTGTCCGCCCTACAAATATGCAGTGACATACTGTACATTGAGCTGATGTGCATAGCCATTGCAGGGCATCATGTGGCTTCACAATTGCTATAGAGTGTGAGCTACTGACACAGTTCATAGCCATGACTATGTTCACATACAATACATATCTAATGTAGAATGTGACCCACATCACTGAGGTGTATACACACTAAACCCTAATGTGGAATGTGTGACACAGGTCACAGAAGAGTATATGGATGACACCCCTGCACATCTGCAACCATATTACTGATGCCTGGCAACTATACCCACAAATGGCTAACATAGCAATACTCTATGTCTACATGCCATCTGTGTATCTCACACACATGAGGAGCAGGCATGAAAGTGATGTCTGACACCAGAAAGGTGAATGTACTGTATCTGTGGCCTGATGTGGTTGTATGTGTATGTTGTGCAACACATGTATGTATTTGGATAATGTATAAGTGAATGCTTTCATGTCGTGACACACTCAAGATGTTCAAGACATGTTACGTGGCAGTTTCATGTTATGCCTACACAAGCTGTGCACAGGCCTGTATGATGTTTAGTGTTTCACATCTGCTATATCACCATTACACAAAGGCCATAGTTGTATTGTGTCGAGCCAAAGAACAACAGGATGTACACACATGTACATCACTTCTACTGTGTGTGTTGCATCATGTCTCTGGCCATCCTCCATGCCCATGTGTAAACATGTTCTGTCCAATGGTTGTGATGGCCATCTTATTTCACATGTCAGTGTTATTCCCTATGACATACACCCATAGATGTCATATGCTCCACTGAGGACAGGGTTATGCAGACAAAGGGTGGTATGTATGGGATGTGAGACATGCTTTGCAGGATAGTTGAACAGTGTTGCAGTCAGCCCACTACATGTCATGGACATGTCAGATAGCACATGACATTGTGTGACATTCATAGCAAGGGTATAATCCACAAGGGTGTATCCTGTGGGCTGGTCATACTCCAGTTCCAACACATTTACAGTGTGTGCAGATGTATGGTCTCTGTACTGTACTGTTCATATTCCCAACATGTGTAATGCTGATATGTAGCACTTGTCCCTACAGTGAAACACACCTGTCTTATGAGGTCAGTGCAGTGTTGGCGCACCTGCTGATAGGTGCTATTGTGACCACCAACATAATTTAACCTCCTGCAGAGTTCCTCCCACAGGGCATCCCACTGCTGTGCATCCTGTGGCACATGGCTGAAGAATGTTGGCAGCCTGCTATGTGGCATACCTGGAAGACATAATGATGGAGACAGGTCACAGTAATTCACAGAGAAGTACAGAAGTACAGCTGAACATACATGTGTATCACATTTATTAAGATTGCAAATACATCTTTGCAAATCTACATGACACTAACACCACTGACATGTATACGTCACACACATTTGACACTTACTAGTGATGTGATGTTATCGCCATATATGTGAGGGTCATGTGATGACATTGCTCATACACCATGTGGATGTTGTCTTGATGTGGGCATGTCTGTTTGCCTGTACTGGTATCTTTGCCAATCAGCATATGCCTTGACGTGGTCACATTAATGCAGTCAACCTTAATGCTGTGTATATGTCACATATATAGTCATACATAGCCATTAGGGACATCATCTGTGACCCTACAGACTTGCAAGCATGTATGTGTTTTGCCATATACATCTACATGGCACTGCACAGCTGTGTAGCATCCTGCCATGCATTGCCTGTGTTGCACATGTGTAACACATGAGACAATAGCTAGCCTGATGATATTTGCAGGGTTGGATATCAACTATAGCATGTTTGGTTATAGTGATCTAGTAGGCTATATGCCCTGGACCATTTATGAGCCTAGGCAGACAGGTTACCTAGCTGTAGGAAACAGACAGGTAAGTTTCAGTGGCCAGTTCAAGCAGTGCAACAGAACTGATCCACAGGGTTACTGATATATTTGGAATGCGGTCATCACACAATTTCACAGAGAGGGGTGATGTGCAGCTTCGCTGGACAGGGATGCATAGTATGGCAAGAGTATGTTAAGTGTATGGGACAGAGATCTGTCAGGCATGTTGTGATCCTTGTACTAGAAAGGTGGATGTCCATGAAGTATGTGCTTATTTGGGATCAGGATGTGTTACGTGTAGCATGTCCAACACCTCTGGGTTGGACATGGCTTTATTCAGGGTAGGCTGCATGCTACATAGTGCAGCTAGGGATTGGGAAGGGCAGTGTAGGCCATCTACACATGGGCAATAACCCTTAAAGGAAATATGTGATCTATTATGGGTCACATGGGTGTTGAGTATGGCTGAGCAATTATCTCTATATTCCTGGATGGCACCCTGCCATGATTAGGGGTGCCACATATGACTACCTGTCTGGTGTGTTAAAGTAACTATCAAAGGAAAGAGTACTGTCCAGCTGCATCCCATGCACACAGTTGCCATTATGTTGACCTCTGCCTAGGTGGTAGTTCATGGGTACAGGGTTTGTAACATAGGGGATGACAATGCAATACTTAGCTGTCAGATTGTGGCCATACATCACACACCGCACATCTGACACACTAAGGCCCTTCTGTATGTTGAACGCAGCACACATTGAGTCAACTATTGCTCCTAGTTCATAGTCATTTGCAAACATCAATAGGCTGTTGCCTTTTGTGTTAGTCTGTGTGGTATAGATAACAAAGAGGGGGGGACCAGGAATGAACCCTGTATTACTGTGGCTGGCACTGGTTTGATGTGAGTGTATTAGTCATACACCTTCTGTAGTGTTGGTT
Organism: Protopterus annectens; assembly: GCF_019279795.1. Classification (NCBI taxonomy): domain Eukaryota; kingdom Metazoa; phylum Chordata; order Ceratodontiformes; family Protopteridae; genus Protopterus; species Protopterus annectens. The sequence continues at coordinate 1,311,974,056 of NC_056747.1, read as the reverse complement.
CTGCCAGCAGTCCAGTTTCCAACCACTCCTGTGACATAGGAATATACACCTAGTTTACTGAGTGTAGCTGGAACACAGTATGGGTGATGGTGTCCTATGACCTGGCAAGGTCATGATATGCAGTGTGAATCAACCCTACTGTCATCTACATCTGTACCAAGTACATCAAATACGTTGATCATGGTTCATGGCCTTACAGACCAGACTCAGCAGGGTAGTTGTGCACTATTTCCCATTATCAATGGTGTCTCCCACTTTCTGGGGTGTGATAACTGTTGCTGTTCACCATTCGGTGTGTACACAGCCTGACATGGAGCTATTATTGAACATGATGTGTATGTGGATAGCTTATTGTTCTTACATTTGTGTAGGATACACCCTGGGATGTTGACAAGTCCCATGAAAGCTGTATGTATGGCTTTAGAGAGTGCAGCTTGTACCTGCATAGTCGTTATTACAGGTGCCCTGTAGTTTACATGGATATATTACTAAGTGTACCTGTTGGGGGAGTGGGAGTGGGTTTAGGTTCTCCAAGACCCTATCTGGATGAATGGGTGCTATTTCTGTAGGTGCAGTACTTCCCATGCCATAGTGCTGTGCAGCACGGCAGGTCTTGTCGTTGCCATTACGATTAATGACAGCTATAGAATGCTCTGTGCTTGGCCTCATAATATGTGGCTGATTAGTTTCACAGTAGCTTTGTGTGGTTTTATATTGTGTATCTGCATCTTACTGAGGCTGACCAGGGATCACCTACACTCATGTGTATTCACTCATGCAACAGTTACTACTTTCTGTGGTACAGTTTAAAGCATGGTACTACCAGTTTGCCTTCTTGTTTGTATTGGGTTGAATCCTGGTTCTGTTTCAATGGCACAATGACTGCACATATGTGACTACTTAAGGTTAATTTGTGTAGGATTCAGCATTTGCACATGCATTGTCCATCTGCATGCGTGCCATGACAGTCACCACTCTGCTCTTAGGAAACATAACATTGGCATTGGAGACTGACTATGTGTAGCATACTGTTAGCCCTATTTGTGTGACTACTGTGATCCAGGTCATTGGGGTCGATGGAATCCAACATGCATTGAGCGCAGGTGTTGGTACATGAGGAGTCTTCCCAGTTCATAATGGAATAGTTGAGAGTAGCCATTATTATGGTTCTGTCTCAGACCTAATCTTCCCCATTACAGCAAATTGTGACAGTTGTGAAATCTGTGGCCTGGTGGGTGATCTATCGCAAGGTGCAATTTGAATTCCACTTTGGCACAAAGGTAGTTGCTCAGCATAATGCATCTGAAGTTATGTAAGTGCAACTAGCGTGGGGGGTGTACATATCCTTCAGGAATATGGACACACCTGCGGCCCGTGTGTTCCAATAAAGGATAATGGGCAAGAGGTGAGGTATGTGTTATAACATGGTCATGCAGATGTGTTGTCTGGAGCATTTAAACATGTCTCAGCCACTGCACAGATATGTTCTCCATGTTAGGGATTGACATATGTGTGTCCATATAGCGTTTCTGATGTATCATTGTGTAGCGAGACCTGCAATTTATTGCTTAGCTGTCCCTGTAACAGCAGTGGATCTTCACTTGAACTGTGCATGATGAAGGCACTATAGGGGAAGCATGAGCCCTAGGCAGTATCCAGATTCCCAGGGGTGACAGGTGCAGGCCCTGTCTGGCAAAGCATTATGGTCTGTCAATCATGTTATCCCAGGCAGACAGCTATTGGAGGCCCTTTGACTTGCACCACTACACTAGACAATTGTGGAATACAATCCTTTTGTCCCTATACTGCAGTATCATTCTAGCCAATGGCAGAATGCTACCCGGCCATGGGACATACCTCCATGGGCTACAAGACCTGACAGTTCCTACATGTGTTTACATGCAGTCCAGGCTACTGCATCACAGGTCCTGCACAACAACATGGTATATGCCAGAGCCATGTGTATAGTTCAAAAGGTGGTCTGAGTGTATGGGTATATAGCTAATCATGGCAGACAGGCAGCAGACAGTATGTATGCCCTTGTATAGGTTGGTGTGTAACATAGTGCTAGAGTTTGCATTCACAAATCAGTATTGTTGGGAATGTTTTCAGCCACGTGTTCTGAGGTGTGGCACAATTATGCAAACTATGTCATACAGTTTGTGTATTTTGGTGTCTGTCTCTTTCAGCTTGGGGGGTCACTTGTTTGGCCAGATACTTAGAAGCATCTGTGAATGGTGTGATTTCTGGTAGTGTGTGTGGGTGCCCTTACTGTGTTCTGGTAAGGTTATGTGTTGATTGTGTTGATGAGATGCATGTGTTAACCTACACCTCATGACTGTCCAGTCCAGTCATGGCTGTAGACTGGGCTGCCTTCCAGCTTACCCCTGTAGCTGCATCCCAAACAATGTGTGGGGCATGGTGTTAGGTGGGTTTGGCAGTGAACATGGCATAGAGATTACATTCCCCCAGGATGGCCAGATACACAAAGCTGACATTAGTGAAAACCAGTAGCTGACTGGTGGACATGCCTGTATGAGCAGTCAGTACTACAAGTACCAAGTACTGTATTTAGTTTACGTATTGCTTATGAAGATGTTTTAGACAGTGATGCTCACATGTAAATATTTGTGTTATGGACATAACAACACTGGCTATTACGGAAGCATTGTAGCTACCTTTAGCAGCAATCCTCCTCTGAGGAGCACATCACATCCTGTTAGTTGATTACAGATGATGCAAGTGTCTACAAGTCTGTTTCCTTCTCTGGGTATATACTCACATATCCATCAGGACCATGAGCTCTGTTGGGCACAGACACTCACTCTCCAAACAGAGTCATGTATCAATAGACTCTGATGCCACTATCAACATGAACAGAATATAATCAGATAGTGTGAGCCATCACCTATGAAGCAGCTATTACACATGGGCAGCTGTCTCCTACATCTTACACTCCTACTGCAGATGTTACACTGGAGTTAAAGATGATATGCAACCTGTTTCTTTACCAGTGCTGTGCACTACCTTACATACAGTATGTGCAAGCGGCTGTTAGGTTGGCAATGAGAGGTTGGGCTACACAAACCTGGTAATTCACCCAGTGTGTCTCTACCCTCAATATCCACTCTATGTAGGTGCGCACATAGCCATTTGGCCTAGCCCTGTAACAAGGGTAACTACACATTTGCATAACATGTACACATGCACAGCTGTTATTGCTTGCAAATGATACTAGAGAGGACCAGCCCTGTAACAAGGGTCACTACATATTTGCATAACATGTACACATGCACAGCTGTTATTGCTTGCAAACAATACTAGAGAGGTCCAGCCCTGTAACAAGGGTCACTACACATTTGCATAACATGTACACATGCACAGCTGTTATTGCTTGAAACGATACTAGAGAGGACCAGCCCTGTAACAAGGGTCACTACACATTTGCATAACATGTACACATGCACAGCTGTTATTGCTTGCAAACGATACTAGAGAGATCCATCCCTGTAACAAGAGTCACTACACATTTGCATAACATGTACACATGCACAGCTGTTACTGCTTGCAAACGATACTAGAGAGGTGGATATTACATGTGGTATGTGCATGGATAGTTACCTGGCTCTTCCAATTATCTTTGCTATCATGCTGCTAAACTGTCAGATGAATACAAATGATATGTGTCCTGTTATTGAGTATTGTAATTGCCAATAAACATAACTACTGTTTGCATAACATAACAGAACTGCTATGTAGAATAGAATACAGATCTGCTGAAAATAATGTACATTACACAGTTATTGGCACAATATCCCACAATGCACACCATATATGTATGGTAAGCCCACCTTTAACATGTTCATCTTACTTATACACCCATACATATGTTGACTGTTACAAAATATCGACATATACTATCCCCTGTTATAGCACATACTTGTTGGACCAATCCTGCCACTGGCAGTGGCTGGAAGCGAACTGGTGGGTTCCAAGCCCATATCATCCCTTTTGGCGTATGCCTTGTGACCTACAGCAGTACACACATAGAATACTACAAGCATTACTACTGCTCAACAATACATCGCTACAAGATAGCTATTTCCACTATATGCATTGATTACACTGTAATTCTTACAGAACAGGTACTACATACACAGACATACTACATGTTATACATACCTTCTTAGTAACTGGAGGTGTTATTGACTAGTATAATACTCGTTTTCGTTTCGTCTTTCAGTGTTTTGTACTGTCCTACAAGTAGATACAGATGGTTTGAATGTGTGACAAGGCAACCTTTTATAGATACAGATCAGTAACATGTGCTATCCCGATAACCAATTGGTGTTCCTAAGTAGCTAATTACATGCACATAAGCTGCGCTGCTACTGCCTTAGCCAATACCATGGCTACAGTGGAGTATAACTGAATAATCCACTTGGCTGTTGTCCCTTTGCCTTACTTGTGAGGAAGACAACATGGAAGTGTTGCTTGGAATCTATTGCAACAGCTGTATGGAGACGAAACAGTAATATATTGTTTGTAATGCCTAGAGGATTTGGTCTAAATGTGAGCACTGCTGTTATATTTCTGAACATTGTTACTTGTGCAGGGTTTGTCTGTACCTAATACGTCTGCGCATGTTTCAGTCTGGCCAGGTTATTTGACCAGCTCAAGGCTGCGTAGCTATGCATATAATATTAGGGGGTTTACAGTGTGCTTACCAAATATATTTAGTTTGGTGTTACTGTGTATCATACTGTGCTGATGATCAGTACTCGGTAACACTTCCTGGTGTACAAACCTTTCAACCCTCTGAAACAGGATTAGTTCATACAAACCCTGTTACATCAGCAGCTGTTCAATTGTATAACAGCAACTATTTCACATAGGACCATGTTAGTGTGTCTGTGTTCAGGTATGTTAAGGTTTCAGCAGATGTTGTACAGTAGTTAAATAATTGGTTATGGTATGACAGCATGTATTGATGTAATTATTTTGGTTGTGGGGTAGATGTTGGTGGGTGTACATAACACATGCAGGTGTGAAGAAACCCCTTTTATACAATGTCTATATGTGTGTGGGTGTTCTTTCCCTATGTGAACACCTATCCCTTAGTGGACTAATACTATGGTAATTGCAGGCTGATTCATTAAGGCACTGTTAAATGCTTTCTGTATAGCATGCAGGTACTGTCAGTCCTTGAATACTTTTGGCAATACATCGGAATGTAATAAAGTTTTGCAAAATGAAAGCTGTGTATTTTTGTCATGGATATTTGCAGTCATTGCAGTTGTGCTGGTGACTGTGTCCAGAGAACATATTTGTAATAGTGTATTGGCATATACTCTTCATATGTTATGTTCATATTGTTTGGGGGGGGGGGGCGGAATGTGTGATTGCTATGGTCCATGTTATACTCAGATATGAACACTTCAGATGCTGTCTACAGACATGTATGTATGTGTATATATATGTATATGTATATATATATATATATATATATATATATATATATATATATATGTATACACACACACACACACATATATATATATATATGCGTGTGTATATATATATATATATATATATATATATATATATATATATATATATATAGATATATATATATTATTGCATATGTTTATCTGTACCTCTATAGATGTGTAGATGTTTTAACCTATCTATATATCTACATATATGTGTAGAGCTGTATATATCGACATGCTTCTATGTATATATATATCTCTCTCTCTCTCATAGGTTCATAGGTTCATAGGTTGGTACTAGGCTCTCGGCCCTTGGGCCTATGCAAGCCTAGCCATAACAATTCCCTGGATATTTCTTCCCACAATATTTACTTCTCCAGGCCCTTGCCTAGCAGGGCAACTGACATGATCCCCGGGGTGAATTTCCTATATCCCATGGACAAATTGTAATTATTATATATATCTCTGTATATCTATATATATATATATATATATATATATATACATATATATATATATGAGCATACACCTTTAATTGAGTACATGGCGGGTTGGTCCTGTTTCAACACACTCTTGAAATAACAACATATAACAAATGTACTGTGAGACAATACATTACATTCCTAAATACATTAGGCATAGCCCCTCACTGACAGTTGTAAGCATGCTTAAAAGTGTATGTGTGACATTATAGCAGCTGTTAAACACAGTTAAACAAACTTTGTAACGTATAACCTATGCGCACAAACACGGCCACATCTGCTTACTACTCAGGATATATCCATGTCAGTGAAGTAACATCTCACTATGTGCTGACATAACATTACATTCTCTGTTGACTGCAGTCTCCAGCACACATGGGTTTATATGGGTTTTTTGAATGTTTATTATACAGACAATTACTACCTATATATGCAAGCTATGGTTAAGGTATACTTTTGAACATGATAAGCATACCTGCCTTTATCGGGATTGGAACCTCGAATGCACAGATACTATGCAGATGGTATAACCATTACACTATTGACATTAACGTTGCTTCTGCCTATTTCCTATTTAGATGATTTCTATGTGTATGTTAGGCTAAGCAAAGGGCAGAGGCCCCCCAAACTCACTGAGCTTTACGCACTCTTGAAATAACAACATATAACAAATGTACTGTGAGACAATACATTACATTCCTAAATACATTAGGCATAGCCCCTCACTGACACACTTCAAAGGAAACCTTGCTGTGTGAATGGGTAACAGAATATACCCCCCTGGGATCATGTGTCCCAGAAACATACAGCCAGGGGGTGGGGGAGCCTGTCCAGTTTGATAGCTGTGAAACCTGTTGGGGGAATTGAATGGTGTTGAATTGTCACATTAACATGCCCTCTTTAAATCACTAAGTGCCCCTATCACCCTCCACAACCCTGGTCTTCAACAGCTTCCAGCAACTTTGCCTGGAATTGCTTCATTGGCTATGCCTGACAGAGGCTCAGTTACTTCATCAATGGTGTGGGGAAAGCCAACACACTTGCTATGCTTCGAATTGCCCTTGGGCAGATATGTAGTAGGCTATCTGTGAACCTCTAAAGTGCAGGCCATCACAAGCATAATATGTGAATAAACAGACCTTCAGATTACAATATACAGTGAGAAATCACCATGTAGTCAGGAAACAGTTAAGTACAGCAAGAACATACAGAACACTGATACTTGGTCACTCCAAAAGTCTATCTTAGAAGCTAGAAGACTTGTATAGTTTTAAGGCTTTCTATTGCTTACTACTAGGTTACCTACAGGGGAGATGAAAAACAAGCACAGATGGGGAACATGCATGCAACTGTACCATACCGCCCTATGTGTCAGCCTTAGGCTTTGGAATACTGGCCAAGGCTATTGGTACCCCCATGGTGCCTTATTTAGGAGAGTCACAAAGGTGAATACCAGCTCTGTAAATGGCACAGTAGCAGATTCAATGAGGATTATTCTACTCAACACCAGGGGTTGTGATCACAACATGCATGCACTCACAGCACTCTTCAGGATGGACAATATCAACATCTGTGCAGTATCTGAGATCTGTCTTAAGGCTGCTGAGAGCACACCAGCACTACCAGACTACAACCCATACCATACATTTCAGCCACAGAACATGGAATGACACAGACATGGAGGGGCTGTATACATATTAATCAGGGATACCTACACCTCCAGGTTAGTGGGGCAGCATGATACCTCTGAGATCATCCATGTGCAGCTAACATCAGCCACAATTGCAATGTAAACTGTGGCCTGCTATGGATCACTCTCCATGACCAACACTCCACCTACCTGGAGACAGTGGAGAACATGACCACACCCTGGCATTGGTCAATGTCAACTACCATACCATTAACTGGGAAACTTACTCCAGTACTCACTTCCTGGCCCGGTGCTTCCTGGAATTTATCACCTCATATACTCTCTATTAGGTGGTAACCTCCCTAACGTGGGGTGGAAACTACTAGATGTGGTCATCACCAACATGGGCAACAGGTGCACCACAGCAGAGGTTAACCTGTCACTGGTTAGATCTGACCATGAACTATTCACTTTTTCCACACCCAAGCATCTCCCCAGCCCAGGGATACCACAGTGTATACCTTTCCTACAGCTAAATTTACACTACTAGTGACAGGGGTGGGGGGTTTCACAGCCCCCACACTAAGGGGAAACACTGCTGAAGATACAGACAGATTTACAAATGCAGTCTATAAGCACTTACATGGATGTATGGATCGTGCCATCACTGGTAAATCTTCCTAGACAAGGTCACCAGTCTGGTGGACCTCTGCAATAAACAGGCTACACTACAGAAGTAGGACAGTGTTCCAGACAAACAGCCAATCCCATGAAGGGCAGATATCTGTGACCACTATTTGTATGATACGTAGGTCTCATGACATCATCCAAGGCTAACATCATCAGGAGAATACACAAGGATTCGAAAGATAACCACAAAGCCTTCTTTGGCTATGTCAATTATCTAAGTGATGACACACAGATTTGCACTGCCGGTGAAATATAGCACAAAATATGCTGACCCTAATGATATTGCCAACATCCTTGCAGATACATTCAGTGCATACTTCACCCCCTAAAGAGCCCACAACACTACCCAAAAGGTACAGTATCTCAGACATCAGTGACACACAGGTGAAAATGGTCCTCTCTAACAGCAGAACACAGCATCAATGGAGGCAGATGTTGTCCCAGACTGCATCTTGCAAACTGTACAAGACAACCTGACCCCCCACCTAATTAAGCTTTCCAACCTCAGCCTCTCCACAGGCTACATGCTTATACAGTGGCCCGTGGCATTGGTTATTCCACTCCATCAAGGTGGAATCACAACTGACCATGGTAACTACCACCCCATAAGCCTGACTAGCCTGGTCTACAATGGTATGGTTCACATCCTCATGGCACTCATTAACAAAGATATTGCTAACCTCCGAACATGTGACCCAACCCAGGTCAGCTTGGTTGAGTGCAGTTCATGCCTACTGAACCTGTTTGGCGTCTTACATACAGTCACCAAGACATTTGATGACGGGGGAGGTGGTTCACACATACTACCTGGACCTCGCCAAGGCTTTTGACACCATGCCCCACTCAGGTATTATTGATAAACACACCAGCCTGTACATACACCCGTACATCACAGGTTGGGTTGCCAACAGGCTTACACACAGAATGCACATGATATGACTAGCAGTCTCCAGGTCCAACTCTTAAACAGTCATGACCAGTGTCCCACAGGACTCAGTCCTGGGAGCCCTACTGTTTGGCATATATGTCTCAGAGGTACAGGAAAACACAGGTGGACTACGGCAGATCATGTTTGGCAATGACTGTGAACTGGAAGCCACGATTGATAGTCCAGCTGACACAGACATCCCTCAAGGGGCCTCATAGAGAACGTCACAGGGTGTCAATGTCACGGCCTCCAGCCAAGTGCCACTAACTGCATGGTCATTCCATTGTGGAATTGGCACCCACATATTAACACATAAGTGACAGCCACTTTAATATGGATGAGGTAATGAGGTATCTGGAGACTGAGGTAGATAGTGATCTCCCCTTTGACAATCATATCTTCACAGTACTTAAGACATCCTTCTATGTTGGCCATCTGATTACTAAAGGATTCACATCTAGACATACTGGGGTTATAGTGCCTCTTTACTCATCACTCATCAGTCCCATCATAGGGTATAATAATCCATGTGGGATGTACCTCAAAAGACACTTCCAACAACTGGGAGGCCCACGAATGTACCTCACCAAGGGGAATATTGGCCTCCAACATATGGCCTATGCAGCCAGACTGAATAAACTCCTGCTTTACTCAGTGGCATCTCATTTACCCAGAGATGATCTCCACTGGCCAACACAGCCATGTCGAACTCAGGCTTGATGGCTATGCCCCTCCTATGGGAATCCATGTCACAGTGAGCCACACATTGTAATGAGCTGAACCTTGCCACAACAATAACTGGAAGATGCTGGAGGGACAGATTCCTGTCACAGACACTCCCCATACTTTGGAACAACATTCCTAACTACATTATACAGAGCCCCTCACTAACACTCTGCAAGAGAAACCTTGAAGAGTGGATGGGGAACAGTAGATGCACCCCAGGGATCCCACCATTGGCTCTGCTCCACAGATGGACAGTTAACGAATCAATGGGATGACAAAAGCTGACACATTTTGGCTGGGCTTATGAAGGGCTTCTGGCAGTTGGTCAAGTACCTACCTATGAATCTATACATACAGTATCAGCATATGCGATAGCTTAATTTACTGTTTAGGTATTGACTTACCTTGTACCAATGGCAGTTGTGTGTGCAATAGTTGAGGGCTGCCTATGTTGGATGCACACTGTAGACTGCCTATACGTGACAATTTACAGGTAGTCTTGTGTGTGTGCCATCCATTTTTACTGTGTGTGCAGGTGGAGAAAGGTGTCAGTCCCTAGGTGCCTACACTGTCAGTGTGTGTGTTATATGTTCCCTCTTTGCCAAGGCATGAGAATACTGGGCATGCCTCCATCTGCCTACTGGGGCAGGCTCAGGGTGTTCATGGTCTGAGTACCTCTGTGCCTGTGGGGCCCTTGGCAATGGTGGTGGGCTGTGAGTGCCTTCACCATTCTGTCCCTGCTGCAGCTGTTTCCACAGGATCATATTGTGTAGCATGGCACACACTATGAAGATGTGGGCACATGTGCCTGGAGAGTACTGCAAGGCTCCACCAGATATGTCCAAGCAACAGAACCATGATTTCAGCATCCCAAACACACGCTCTATGATGATTCTGGTTTGTGCATGTGCCTCATTATGGCATTCCTGCATGTGTGTGTGTGCATTTCTGATGGGAGTCATCATCCACGGTTTCAGTGCATAGCCAGCATCCCCCACCAGGTGGCCATTTGGGATGTCCCCCCTGGCAAATAACTGATACAGCTGTGAGGCATGCCAGATGTGGAAGTCGTGATAGCTTCCAGGGCTGCCAACACACACATCCATGATAATGCCCTGGGCATTGCACACAACCTGGCAGTTGATGGAGGGGTATCCCTTGCTGTTTATGTAGCACCTACCCTGCTCACCGGGTGGTGACTTGATGTGTATGCGCTTGCAGTCTATTGCACCCAGTACCTCCGGGTATTCTGCCACATGGTGGAAGAGATGCATATTGCTGGCCAACTCCTCCTGTGTTTGGGGGAAGTATATGTGCTCATTGGCATGTGGTAACATGGTATCCAGGGACTGGTGTAGTACCCTGGATGCTGATGCCTGTGAGATCCCCATGATATCCCCAGTTGGTCTTTGAAAGGTACCTGTAGCTAGTAATCTCAGGCTTACACATACCATTGTATCCACTGGGATGGGTTCCCCTCTGTTTGTTCTGGCTCTGAGGCGTGGCTGGCACAGCTCCACAAGTTGCTGTAGGATGTCACTGTCCACCCTGTAATGCTCTACTATCTCCAGATCATGTAGCCCCTGGTAGGTTACTCTGGGTCTGAACACTCACCTCCTGTTCTGGTGCCTGAGGTGGTTGTGTGCATCATCCTCCACACCACCTTCAGTCTCCAACACATGCTGGTGGATCAAAGCTATGGTAGCCCCTAACATGTACATACTAAAAGTTCCCCGTCTGTATACGCCACTGGTGCAGAGTGTATGGGAATACACAAATGTGTGTGAGGTGCTTTCACACTTTATACTATTGTGCTATAGATACTGCTGATGTCAGTGGGTGTGTACGAGCTATTCCAGCTGCAGCGTGTCTTAATTATGGGTTTTACAATGAGTACTGCAAGTGTGGGGGCTTTGCTGTGGAGATCTACTTGCCTGCCTTGATTAATCTGTTGCCCTTTAATTCACTTTTAAACCTGGATTCCCTCCCATTATCAGGCATGCATCCACCTGCCGTCTTTCTTGTTTTGTACTTTCCCTACCCAGTTATGGCAAAATGTGCCTTGTAGCTGATATACTGCAAATCGGCTTTGTTCTGCTTGGACACCTTACTGTTTTCTTTGCAGTACAGCCCCTCCCCTTTCCTGTTCTGCAGGTAGCTGCTTGCAGCCTTATTAGCTGTTGTCAATCGCCCACTGTAGGCTCCTAGGTGTTAATTAGTCATTTGTACTCCAGTTTCACTGCTGCAGCATTTCCTTCTTTCTTTCCTATATCTTTCCTGTTTCAGCTGTAGTGCGCACCGCACAAACCCATTTACCGGGTTTACGTGTGTTTTCATCTCTGTTCACATGCATACTCAGTTGCCTTCTGTACTCTCACCTAAGCATAGCTATGGCCAATTTGACACACCCCTATCCTGCAGCTTTGCCTAGCTAGGGGCAAATCAGTTTAGCAATGCTCCAATGTGCTTACAGCAATGGCAACACACTCCTCTCTTGATGTCATCTTTATCACAAGGGCACACCTCAGTGCTATAACGCTACGCTGTGAGGTGCATCCTTACACCAGAGGGGAATCTGCGATTCACTATTACTCCTCTCATTTGCATGGCATTGCCTACTAATTCCTAGCTACTGCACATAACACTGTCACTGCCCCTTAGCAACCCTTGCGCCATAGTATGGTGTAGCATGCCTGCCATTGACTATTATGGAGAAATCGTGATATATGTTTCATTGTGGTTTTATTCCATATTTTTATATATTCCTTGTGATACCCTTTGCGCACCGCTGCCCTGTGCTTCCACGTTGCAATAGTGCAATTATATATATATTAAATGTTAATTTTATATTTTGTACATTTTTTTATGCCAGTGGCTATATATTTAGCCATTGGCATATATTATTAATATAATACATGTGTTTGGCAGGCTGTCATGGCTCTGATTTTATGTTTGCAAAAATGTAAACCGTTTTCTACTGTTTACATTTCTGCATGCTTACACTATGCCTGCACCACTTCCTGAATCACTACATACCTTCATTTGCATGCTACACTGCTGCACATGGGGTAATTAGCATACAGGGCTCGGGAGTTGTGCAGGCGTAGTGTACGCAGGTAGTGCATGTGGAAACAGCTCGTACCTGAATCGCTCGGTGGCCATATTTGGTGTTAGAATGCCGACGCTATGCCTGCACCTGGCGCAAGCTTCATGAATCTTGGGAAATGTCTCTCAGATGTTCCTGTATACGTTCTTTAAAAAACCTATTGGTTTTGCCAATGTAAAATACATGGCAATATGTGCAAAAACTAAAATATACCAAATGCCGAGTCGTACAATCTGCATAGAAATCAATGTTTATATTGAATTTGAGAATGGTCAGTTGGTTTTATTTGTATTTTTTGCACTGTAAGTGAAGCATTCATTGGTTAGGTCAGAAACGCTAGGCTACACCAAATGTTCAAGCAAATGGGTAACTTTTATTTGTAAGAATATGACAGCTTAGCATAAATTATGTTAACTCTTCACCATCTCACAGCCAATTGTCAGTGGCTTAGAAATTGCAATGCATTATGGACAAGGTACTTTCTTAAAAGGCCTATATTATACATTATTCTTAAAAGGATAATGACTGCTTGACGTGCATAAAATATATAGGAACTTTATTTAGCACCTTGGAAACACATCATCACATCACCAGCCTCCTTAAGAGAAACATAGTCTAATTTCTTTGAACTTACAGGTATGCTGTACATGGTGAATAATACATTCAATACTCTGTACCAATTCTGCAGAAACATATAAGCATTACTTATGAATAATTATTATTCACAAAATATTATCTTTGGTTGACCAGTTTAGTCCTACTAGGCTAGTGGCCACTTTTCTGGGGAGACTTGATGTGGCATTTATACTACTAGTGTAAACTTGGCAAGGTGTTGGGGATCTTACCCTCATCTTTTTGTGTGGTGCTGTGGGATCTTTTAGAGCTACCTGAGCTAACATCAACCATGCAGGTGGGAACCTCAGTTTAATATCTCTTCTGAAGGACAATGCACCCAGGAGTTCAGCAATCTCCACTGCTGGTGTGAAGAATCCAACTACTTAGAGTGGGATTAGAACTCAAAATATTCTAGTCATCCAGCACCAAAGGCAAGTGGGGTTTATATCACATGCTCCAAACATGAAAACATCGAACACAATAACATCGAACTTGAAACCCCAAAAGCGTAAAACTCCAAAAGCTGAGAACAGCAATTTTTTCCCTGGGAAAACAAAATCACTGTTCCAGCACAAAACACAAAACACACAAAGACTACAAACTATTTCTAATGTGGGGGGCTTAAACCCCCACACCCCTTACTTAAATATACCAACTCCGAGATTGCACCACAGTGGAGGAAATAGCGAAAACATGGAAATGGCCCACCAAATTCTTTCCCTGGGAAACAATTTGATGTTCTGTGGCTTCGCTGTTGTCAGTCTTTGAGGTTTTGGGTTCAATATTATAACATTCAAAGTTTTGCAACTTCGATGTTATGATATAGACCCAGGCAAGTGTGCTATCTGTTACTTTTACCATTTAATCAGGAATCCGGCTACCTAGAGTGGGATTAGAACTCAAAATATTTTAGTCTTCTGGCACCAAAGGCAAGTGTGCTATCCCTTACCGTTACCATTTAATCATTTATTTGAAGTCATAGTCTTGCAATACTTACTAGTATAATATTGTCTAATGTTTTCCTGTCCACTTGTGGCAAGTTATTGTGCTGTTAATATTTTTATTATTACTGTAGGTGCATTAGTCTTACTGTCATTCAGACTATGTGTTCATTATTGTCCTGCATGGGGACCAAAGCAACATAATTTCATTCAGCTTGCACTGCTGTGTATACCTGATCAACAATAAAGTTTACTTTGACTTTGACTTTGACTAAATATCTGTACAGTGACTCTTTTACAATACTGGAACCATTTCAAACTATAAATTGTCCTTCTGCTTTTTGTCATATGAAGGCCATTCAGTCTGGATCTGGAATAGACTGAGAACTTGCAAATGTTAAACTTTGTGACATACTGTTATTACATTCATTAGAACTTTTACTATCGCTTGGCAGCACAGAATTAACTGGATGATGAACAGGAACAATCGCACTCACTTGTGTCGCTTGGGCTACATTTGGTGGGTCACTCTGAATATTCTAGCTTAAATGTTTGGTTAGTCCTAAACGTTTGGTTGAGGTAGATCTGTTGTCACTACAGGAAAAGATTTTCTAGATATTGAGTTGTTATTCCTGGCTCAAACTGTTGAGTTTTCTAAACACTGTAATCCATTTATTACTCATAAGGGACATGTTGGACTTGTTGTCTATTCTACTGAACCATGGTACCATCTTTAGTTTGTATTATATAAGAACTTGATTCATGTTTTTCTACACTGCTACACTATGTGTGTCCCCACTTTTTCTCCCTCTCTAACTTCCAGTGGGCAGATTGATTTGGTTGTCGGACAGGAAGAGGAGGATGTGCACAAATACATCAGTCATAAGAACTTTTGTATGAAGTTTTGGCATTTTGGTCATTTTCTTTGAAGATACAGTCTGCATCCCTGGCATCAGGACTCTGCTACCGCACCCCACTCTATAAATATACTCTCTGGAAGATCCTAGACTAGGATGGAAGGGAAATATGTTTACATTTACAAAAATATTTGCATCCCTGTTTATTTCACTTTGATGTACTTCAGCAGTCTACCAGGTGATGGCAAGATCATCCACAATATATGCACATAGGTTTATAGGTTCATAAGTTCATAAGAGGTTACTAGACTAGCAGCCCTAGAGCCCTTACAAGCCTAGCCATGTTAATCTAGAGTTGCCACAATTTTCCTTGGTTAAATAGACATAATTCACAGAGCAAGTCTATGATCAACACCTGCTACCCCTGTCCATGAGGAGCACTGGCGCCACCTACAGGGTGAATTTGTAGTCTTCCATCCATTTGTCTAAGTCGCACTTGAATAGGGTCAGTGAGGAACTCTGCTTCACACGAATTACAAGTTTATTCCAGAGAAGCTGCAGTCTGTGAGAGATATATCTGTCTCTCCGGCATGTTCTGTTTATGTCACAGGCTAGGTTAAGATATGGCTGCTGTAAACCAGTACTACAGGTGGTTTGCATTACTAACTGATCTCTGTTACTGGTGGCAAGCATACAGAAAGGACCCTGGGTTGGATGAAATAAAGCAGAAACTGGAAGGCATATGAGAAATGCCAAATATGGATGTCAGACCTGTATGAGGAACTGAAGCACCAAAACACACATTTACATTATGGTTGTGGAGTCTTGGCTGTATTGTTAGTCCTATGAAGCCATTATGAGAAGATTATGCTATGATATGGGATCTGTACCTTCAGACAGAATTTTTCCTGGTATTGGAAATTAAACTTTTAGGTTCAATTTGCAAGCTAGACATAGTTGACCTCATCTCCAAAATAAGGCATGCAGAACAAATAAGAATTTAATGGATAGTTGAATACATTTGTCTCAAAAATGATAAGAAAAGAATTCATCACAATTACATTGGTCCAAAGATAAAACATTTCAATAGTAAATAAAAATCATGTGATACAAAACCAGACCAACCGTAACAATATCACATAGCCTATACAACTGTAATAAAATCAGTAATGACAAGTTCAGTAGCCAAAAATGAATGCAATAGTTAAAACATGAATGGCAAACTTGAAAAAAACCCTGTTAATGACAAAGATTGCAGTGGTGCAGCGGTTAACATTGTCATCTCACAGCAAAAGGTTCTCTGGTTCGATTCTCGGCTGGGGTGCTGTTTGTGTGGGTTTCCTCCGTGTACTCTGGTTTTCTCCCACATTCCAAAAACATGCATCTGGAGCATTTCTCCCTGGGCCTCCGCTGAAAACAGGCTCTGTGGAACCTAGTCGGACATTCCTGGTCAACAAATGTTAAATAAATAAAATAAAAATACTTCAGAACTTATTGATATCTAGAGGTTAATGGATGTTTGGCTCTTTTTATAAAGATTTTCCTTGCTACCTCCTCATGTCTAATTCAGTGATTTTAATAACAAAAATAAAATAAAAAAAAATTTAAGCTAGTGTATATTATTTAATGGTTGTTCAAAATATTTATACCTAATGTAGTTAAGATACTGCATGACTTTTAATACATTTTCTTCATGAGAGAGTACTTTCGGATTTTCTCACCCAGAGGGCTTCACAATGGCTTACTCCATTTTCATGACGTAGTTTTGTTTAGTGGAATTTGATCGTGTTTTTGCAAAAAAGAAAAAAAAACATTTTGTTGAAATGTTTCTATAGGTTAATATCAATATGGCAAGCAATATAATAAAGCAAACTTAAAATGCGCTAGGAGAACAACACAGAAAAAGCAGAAGCAACAAAGAAAAAATGTATACTGTTTACAAGAAACCTGATGCATGAGTTGACAATATGAAAAATGAAACATCTCCCAGATAACCAATAATTAATTATAGAAAGTATGTGATGTAAAAGAAGACATAATCACAATGTTATGAGTGTTCGTAGACTACAAAATGTAGGAGCAATATTTAAAAGCACCGACGTTGTACTGACAGCATCCTAGTGTGAGCTATGATTAATCCTATAATTACAAAGTAGATAAAATTGAAAACAAAATGATTGCAAAAGTCAAAGTAAGAAATTAAAATGATTTTTATATATTTTTAGCCAACAATCACTAAGACTTGCCCAGCTCTTTTTGGAATATGTTATTCCCAGGGATTTGTTACTGCTGCAAGCCAACACTACAGTATTTACCTTCACAGGACAATGAACAGCATTGCTAATCAGATATGGATTATGGCCAAATTAGAGTGCAAAATGAGGAGCATTTTGGAATGGCTGCACCATAGGTCAGTGGCTTGATTGTGGTAAGCAACAATATAATAAAATCAGATGAAATAAGCGGTGACAGTACATGAGCACCCCCCCAGTAATCAATGTGAGGACAAGAGCACAGTTGTTCATTGTTGTTACAGTCAACTGCAAAAGATTCATATGTAGAGATATGTGCAGTGGAAAGGCAACTAACACAGGCCCTGAGGCTGGGAGTTGCCGTTTTTACAATATATAACAACAAAAGACCGAAAGGTAGACCAAAGAATGTGCTATCACAATACAGCAGTTTGGAAACATATGAAGTATAAGAGGTGACGTGGGATATAAAATAATAAAGTAACATGATGTAACAATGTGCAGCAAACCTGACAACATAAGCATGTTAACCATGGACCTTTACTATACCATGAATGTCATTAAAAAAAGGAGCATATGTTGTCCCGAGGGGGTCAGTGCATCAATTCAGTCCGCATGTCAGTATATCCACAGTATAATGTAAAAGTAAGCCAATGCAGAAGTCTGAGGGCAAAAACATCACAAAAAAAACATAACACAGACATGCATTACATGAGCAGAAAATTTGCAGAAAAAAGGAAAATAAAAATAATTACAATTGTTCACAAGGGAATTGATCTTAAAATTCGCCTACTTCACAACACTGCATTATCAAGGGCAGCCAATGCTGCAGTCATGGTACAGATGCCATAGAAGACATTAAACGCCATTGAATAAATGCACGGCACCATCAAATAAGTCATTATAATACCAAGAGCTGTGATTTACTTCAGACTGGAATGTGCACCACAGCTTAACACAGTTTGTACAAGTCATCAGCTAGGTCTCAGCACTAACTTACCATCACTGGAGCCATTAGGATGCATATTCCCAAGTTGCTCATCTCAAAAATGGCAGAAGAATCCAGAAAGATAACTGTGTTAGAAATTGATGACCTCCGCACAATCTAAGTTTAGGTTTGTTTATTTTCACAGGAATTAAACTCATGACAACATTAAAGAGAAACACTCATGAATGTAACTGAACCCCTGCCTATATTATTGATATGCTCTAGGTCACTATGTAAGCAGGGCATGCCACAGAAGCAGTGGCAGAAACGATGATTTGAAAACACGTTTGGGGGAATGAACATATAATAGCAGTACAAATAAAATGCATATACCTGGATTCAAACTCTTGCTTTCCTTCAAGTATAATTTTACCAGAGCAGTGTATGAGCAAGGCAAACCACAGAAGCAGTGGTCAAAACCGTGAATGAAAAACACATTTCATGTGAGTGGTACATGTTAGCAGCACAAAAGTAATGCACACACCTAGGTTTGAGCTCCTGACTTTATTCAAGTATATATTCAGTAGAACAGTGTTCTAAGAAAACATACCACACAAACACTCACAAAAAAGTGACTGCAAAATTAATTTCTGGGAATGCAACACATGATAGCAGGGCAGGTTATATACACCTACTAGGATTCAAACCTCTGCTATTTCTAAGCAATATTATGTGTTTGTATCTATCTATCTATCTATCTATCTATCTATCTATCTATCTAATCTGTCTGTCTGTCTATCTATCTATCTTTCTATCTATTTAGATAGATAATATATATTAGCTATCTATATACATACACACATATATATATATATATATATATATATATATATATATATATATATATATATATATATATATATGTATATATAGGGTCTATATCATATGAGCGAATCTCACAAATTGTGAATGCTCATAATATCAAATGTACCAGACCTCGAAGTGCTTTTTTTGAGATCATGGTACTGTGAAGAATGGGATATTTGCTCTTTCCTCACTGTAGTGCGATCTCGGAGTTGGAATATATATTTAGCGGTGGGTGTGGCGGGGTGCAGCCTCCCACAATAGGAAGTTCGAGGTCCTGTACATTCACTATTATGAGCGTTTGCAATTTGTGCAATTCGCTCATATGATATAGACCCATATATATATATATATATATATATATATATATATATATGGGTCTACTACCATAGAACAAAATGACACTACAACGAAAATGAAAAGCAACTGCCCACTAGCACGAAACCACACCTGAACGAAAATCCACTTGTACGAAAGACATTTGCGTGAGCAATAAAATGCAGGAACCTTTAAAAATGGAAACGTTAGTAATACCATTTATAACGTACAATATCAGCAATATGGCGAATATGGTTACTTCCCCAGCAGGAATCCTAGGAAAAGTATATGAAACTATAACATCAAGAAAAGGAAAGCAGCTACTAGTTGTGGAAGGATTTGTCTACTACCTTGAAAAGTGTAACAAGAGCAGAAAGTAGTGGTGCTGCAAATGGAAAATTACCGGGAAATGCAAGGGTAGAGCTATAACAAATGCCAGCACTAGTGGAGAAGAATTGGCGAAGTCAGTTGAACATACCGTGGAGACCCTTGCGATATTCAAAGGTACATTGTCTGTCAAAATGTGAAAGAACGAGCTACTGTATCTAGAGATACTGCTTGCCTTATACTGGATGACGCCTTAGCATCCACTTCCCTTGATTTTGCCCCAACAATGCCGAGTAGGAAGTCAATGCTGCAGCAAGTGAGACAAGCTTGCTTAAAAAGCACAGGTAGACAGGCAGGCACGGCTGTAACTTTGTTAGATGTTTGTGCCCAAGACTTTCCTTTAAAAAGCGGCCTGTTTCTGCAGAAAATATTAAGTGACTCTGCCACAGAAAATATTGTGGTGCTATATACAACACAGCAAAATCTTGTAGATTTATCTGAAGCCACTATTTGGCTAATGGTTGGCAAGTATTTTGTGAAACATAAGCATTGCAGGCAGCTATACATGATACATGCATTTATTAAGTGTGGACCGTACAGTAAGACTGTTCCATTGGTTTATTGCCTTATGGCAAGGAAATCACTAAAATCTTACAATTACCTTTGGAGTGGATTACTTAGTTTACTATGTGTAAAGCAGCTTGAGTATCAAGTATCCTATATATTGTGTGATTTTGAAATTGCCGCATTGAAAAGCATAAAATGTAATATGCAAAATGTAATATCCAAAGGATGCTTTTTCCACTTCTGTCGGAACTTGTGGAGGAAGATTCAGAGTCTGGGGCTGGGCAGTTTGTATAATACATGCATTTGCTTTCAGCTAGCAGTTAAGAGATTGGCTGCTCTAGCTTTTATTCAAGAAGATGATGTTGTGACACCATTCCAGGACTTAAAAAATGATTTTCCAGTTGAGGGTGAGCATCTACTGTGATATTTCACGGAGTGGTATGTGTTGGGTAAACCACGTAAGTTCAATACCCGTCATGTCACACAATTCAGGTTTCCTCCTCTGTTCCCTATACCCTTTTGCAACGTTGCAAATCTTAATGAGCTTTGTCAAGAATACAAAATAGCATTGAGGCTTGGCATCACCGTGTTAAGTGCTTACTTGGCAAGCAAGTGTCTGATATAGGGAGTGTGATGTCTACCATTGCAAAGGAACAGAACAGAGAGAATGAACTCTGTATATGTATGGTTTCTGGCTGCCCTGCTTCGAAAAGAAGAGCCTTGCTGAGATGGGAACATCAGTTCAAAACTATTTTTGATCACAGAGATGAGTACACTAATATAGAATTTGTTAGGGCTATCTCGCATTTATTGCAGTTGTAATTCCCTTCGCATATGTCAGTTAGGTAAATTGTACAGCACAGGATTTCATGTCACGTTGTTTACTGTACAGCACTTGAAACTCACTTTTTGCTGCATACTTTTGCTAAATGTACAGCATGTAAATCACTTTGGATATGGTATAGGGGTCTATATT
This sequence comes from Protopterus annectens, assembly GCF_019279795.1. NCBI lineage: Eukaryota > Metazoa > Chordata > Ceratodontiformes > Protopteridae > Protopterus > Protopterus annectens. The sequence goes on along the minus strand of NC_056747.1, from coordinate 1,311,952,357 downwards.
AGAACATCGAAGTTTCAAAATTTTGAATGTTCTAATATTGAACCCTATTCAGCGAAAGCTGAAAACATCGAACATACAGAACAGCGATTCTTTTCCTAGGGAAAAAATGTGCTGTTCCAAAACACATACACACAACACAAGCACACCAAACAAACAGCAATCCACACATATACATCTAAAATCTTACGCCTAACCCTAAACTAAACTATACACACACCACTAACTATCCACTTACATTAACCCAAACCCTATCGCTAAGGTCCATTACTATCGCACACTCACCTCACCCACTCCCTAACCCTAACTCACCTAACCCGCCCTAACCCTCACGTCCACACAATCTTTCACTTACCTGAACCCGACCCGTAACTTTCCACCACAGCGCGGAAAATACCGAAGCAACAGAAATGGATAACCAAATTCTTTCCCTAGGAAAAAATTCACGTTTCTGTTGCTTCGATCTTTTCAGCTTTCACTGAATAGAGTTCAATATTAAAACATTCGAAGGTTTGAAACTTCGATGTTCTAATATAGATCCTGTTATAGGCAGCTGCTGCTGGTCAGAGCTGACATGATTGCAGTTTTATCACTTAGGGTTTGGATTATCTTACTTCCCTTGAAATTTTTTGATGTAGTATAATTCCATCAAATGTAGTTTTGTTCAGGAATGGTTTCAAGCTAGTGGGCAGTTGCTTTTCATTGTAGTGTAATTTTGTTCTATGGTAGTAGACCCATATATATATATATATATATATATATATATATATATATATATACATATATACAGACATACATATACATATATATTTATGTGTGTGTGTGTGTGTGTGTGTGTGTATGTGTGTGTGTGTGTGTGTGTGTGTGTGTATCTATTATCTATCTATCCATATATCTATCTATCTATATATATCAATATATATATATATATATATATATATATATGTATATATATATATATATATATATGTGTGTGTGTGTGTGTGTGTGTGTGTATATATATATATATATATATATATATATATATATATATATACATATATATATATCTCTGTATATATCTGTATATATAACCCAGCCACTGGGGATGCACAAGCCAGTGCATTTCCTTGTGCCGGTCCCAAGCCCGGATAAATGGGGAGGGTTGCGTCAGGAAGGGCATCTGGCGTAAAACCTCTGCCAAATTACTTATGCGGAGAACATTTCATATTTCCATGCCGGATCGGTCGAGGCCCGGGTTAACAATGACCGCCACCAGTACTGTTAGCCAACAGGGTGCTGGTGGAAATTGAGCTACTGTTGGCTGAAGGAGAAGAGGAGGGGGAAGGCATGCACGAAGGCAGGAAGAGAGGAGGAAGGTTAGGAGTGTAGTAGTGAGGGTAGGACTTTGAATGTTGGCAGTATGACTGGTATAGGGAGAGAGCTAGCTGATATGATGGAGAGAAGGAAGGTTGATATTTTGTGCGTGCAAGAGACCAGATGGAAGGGAAGTAAGGCCAGGTGTATAGGAGGTGGGTTCAAATTGTTATCTCATGGTGTGGATGGCAGGAGAAATGGGGCAGGGGTTATCCTAAAGGAACAGTATGCCAAGAGTGTTTTGGAGGTGAAGAGAGTGTCTGATAGAGTGATGTTTATGAAGCTTGAAATTGATGGTGTAATGATGAATGTTGTTAGTGCATATGTTCCACAAGTTGGGTGTACGAAGGATGAGAAAGAAAAATTTTGGAGTGAGTTGGATGAAGTGGTGGTGAGTGTACCCAAGGGTGAGAAACTAGTGACTGGACTGGACCTCAATGGGCATGTTGGTGAAGTGAACAGAGGGGATGAGGAAGTGATGGGTAGGTATGGTGTTAAGGAGAGGAATGCAGAAGGTCAGATGATTGTGGATATTGCGAAAAGGATGGACATGGCTGTGGTGAATACATATTTTAAGAAGGGGGAGGAGCATAGGGTGATGTACAAGAGTGGAGAAAGATGCACACAGGTGGATTATATCCTATGTAGGAGGGCCATTCTGAAGGAGATTGGAGACTGTAAAGTGGTGACTGGGGAAAGTGTAGTTAAGCAGCATAGAATGGTGGTCTGTAGGATGATGTTGGTGATCAAGAAGAGGAGGAGGAGTGTGAAAGCAGTGCCAAGGATTAAATGGTGGAAGTTAAAAAAGGGTGATTGTGAGGTGGAGTTCAGGGAAGAGTTAAGACAGGCACTGGGAGGCAGTGAAGAGTTACCGAATAGCTGGGTAACTACAGCAGAGCTAGTAAGGGAGACTGCTAGAAAGGTGCTTGGTGTGACATCTGGACAGAGGAAGGAGGACAAGGTTATCTGGTGGTGGAATGAGGAAGTAAAAGAGAGTATACAGAGGAAGAGGCTGGCGAAGAAGTGGGATTGTCAAAGAGATGAAGAAAGTAGACATGAGTATAAGGAGATGAGATGCATGGCAAAGAGAGAGGTGGCGAAGGATAAGGATAAGGCATATGGAGAGTTGTATGAGAGACTGGACACTAAAGAGGGAGAAAAGGACCTGTACCAATTGGCTAGACAGAGGGACAGAGCTGGGAAAGATGTGCAGCAGGTAAGGGTGATAAAGGATAGTGAGAGAAAGTACTCACAAGTGAGGAGAGTGTGTTGAGTAGATGGAAAGAGTACTTTGAAAGACTGATGAATGAAGAGAATGAGAGAGAAAGAAGGTTGGATGATGTGGGGATAGTGAATCAGGAAGTGAAACAGATTAGCAATGAGGAAGTAAGGACAGCTATGAAGAGGATGAAGAATGGAAAGGCTGTTAGCCCAGATGACATACCAGTGGAAGCATGGAGGTGCTTAGGTGAAATGGCAGCGGAATTTTTAACCAGATTGTATAATGAAATTTTGGAAAGTCAAAGGATACTTGAGGAGTGGAGGAAATGTGTTTTGGTACCTATCTTTAAGAATAAGGGTGATTTGCAGAGCTGCAGTAACCACAGAGGGATAAAATTGATCAGTTACAGCTTGAAGTTATGGGAAAGAGTAGTGGAAGTTAGGTTAAGAAGGGAGGTGATGATTAGTGATCAGCAGTATGGTTTCACGCCAGGAAAGAGCACTACAGATGCAATATTTGCTCTGAGAGTGTTGTTGGAGAAATACAGAGAAGGTCAGAAGGAGTTGCATTGTGTCTTTGTGGACTTAGAGAAAGCATATGACAGGGTGCTTAGAGAGGAGTTGTGGTATTGTATGAGGAAGTCGGGAGTGGCAGAGAAGTATGTAAGAGTGGTACAGGATATGTATGAGGGTAGTGTGACATTGGTGAGGACTGCAGTGGGAGTGACAGATACGTTTAAGGTGGAGGTGGGATTACATCAAGGATCAGCTCTGAGCCCTTTCTTATTTGCAGTGGTGATGGACAGGTTGACAGATGAGATTAGACAGGAGGCCCAGTGGACTATGATGTTTGCAGATATTATTGTGATATGTAGTGAGAGTAGGGACCAGGTTGAGGAGACCTTGGAGAGGTGGAGATATGATTTAGAGAGGATAGGAATGAAGGTCAGCATGGCTAAAACAGAATATATGTGTGTAAATGTGAGTGAGGGTAGAAGAATGGTGAGGATGCAGGGAGTAGAGTTGGTAAAGGTGGATGCATTTAAGTACTTGGGATCAACAGTTCAGAGTAATGGTGAGTGTGGAAGAGAGGTGAAGAAGAGAGTACAGGCAGGGTAGAATGGGTGGAGAAGAGTGCCAGGAGTGATTTGTGACAGATGGATACCAGTAAGAGTGAAAGGGAAGGTCTACAAGAGGGTGCTGAGACCAGCTATGTTATATGGGTTGGAGACGGTGGCATTTACGAAAAGGCAGGAATCAGAGCTGGATGTGGCAGAGTTAAAGATGTTAAGATTTGCACTGGGTGTAAAATACATACAGACATACATATACATATCTATTTATGTGTGTGTGTGTGTGTGTGTGTGTGTGTGTGTGTCTATTTTATATATATATATATATATATATATATATATATATATATATATATATATATATATATATATATACATATATGGGTCCTCTTCACATTGCCGACATTTCAAAATGCCAAATTTCATATGGCCGAGACCATATGATTGACTTTTGTAATGCCAACAATGCGGAACTGGCATCTCCGTACAGTATGGAATGGAAAGATTTCCATTCCTGCACTGTAGTGCAATCTCGGAGTTGGTATATTTAAGTTACAGGGCTGTGGGGGGAGGACCCCTCCATGGGAGGGGTACAGGGGGGCTTGAACCCTTCTAGCAGTATTTAGGTAAGTGTTTTTTGTTTTTACTTTTCTATTTCATTTGTTCGACATTTCAAATGTTGATCATATGGTCTCAGCCATATGGAATTCAGCATTTTGAAGTGTCGAACATATGAAGTAGATCCATATATAAAAGCCGAAAGACACTATACATATATATATATATATATATATATATATATATATATATATATATATATATATAAACACATATGTGTGTGTGTGTTTGTATTAAAACCTTGTAAAATAAACAAAAACAAAGAATTTCAACATCCACAAAAGACACACTGAGTTTAATATAAATTATAAACACATAGGTGCTTTTGTGCTTTTGTCTTTACACAATAAAAATACTTCTTCAGATAAAAAGCTACACAAGAACAGTGTACTTACAATCCACTCTATGAAGTCACATAACCAGTAGTTGTTTTCTTAAACTTACAATGTACCATTCGACTAATGTTATAAAAGAAACTAAAGCTGCCTAATTCCAGAGCCATCTAAATAAAAAAACATCTAAATAAAAGCAATTTTTAACAGTCATTACTAAAACTGTCTATACACTTCATAAAATAAACACATTTATCATTGATAGGCTTTAAGTTTAAGCAAACAAGTAATAGAAGAAAATTCATTCAGACCTGCGCTGCTGCTTTCATTAAAATGTAGCTGCCACATTAACTCTTTCTTTTCCAGCCGTAGCCCCCAAGCTCTGCTCCCTATGGTTGATTTCTACCTGTTAAAATACTGTTAATTTAAATTCATGCTCTGAGCAAGACATAAGTTCCTTAGACAATGCATTTGCTTTTGCTTTTATTCCATATTGCATATAAATGTTCATAAATTCTTGCTTTTAACATACGTTCAGACTTTTCAAATACTGCTAATTTAAATTCATGTTCTGGGCAAGACATAAGGTGCTTAGACAATGCATTAGTTTTGCTTTTATTCCATATTGCATATAAATGTTCATAAATTCTTGCTTTTAACATACATTCAGGCTTTCCAACATAGAAACTTTTGCAGCCTTGACATAGAGCTAAATAAATTGCCCCTTTTGATATACAGTTGTACCTACCCTTGACTTTAAGGTGTTTCCCTTTACTACAAAGATGTTATTACAATAAATGTTTCTTATGTGCAACTACCACATTTAAACATACCACAACTGTGTCTCTCTGATTGCTTTCCTTGATGGTGAATTCACAAATGTTATTAAAACTGAGTCGCTTTCTATAACTAAGGGGTTGTTGCCAAGTTTTTCCTTGTCATCTTTATTTTCATTTGAAATGTCCCAGTTTTTATTCAAGACCCACTTGATGTAGTTATGGTCTACTGAAAAAGTAGTGATACAGCTAACCTTGCAGTTTGGTTTCTCACCCATGCTCAAGGGATGGTGTAAACCACCAGTAATAATGTCCCCTTGTGTCCTAAAATCATCCTCATTAAGAATAGCGGTGAAGTAATTGTTACCCCTTTTCACCACCACTTCATTCATAGAGCAGACAATAACATTTTCTTGATATCTCCTTTTTAAAAATATTTCTTTTAAGTTGTTATACCCTTCCAGAAAATCAGGAAAAAAATGAAACCATACATGCTTCTCTAATAAAATGCCTTTTACTACAGCTTTTTTCTGTGCTACAGGATGCGAACTGGAATAGTGCAGAAAAGCATTAGAATAATTTGGTTTCCTATAAATTTTGGAAATAATTTTCCTGTTGTTATAATCCTTTACCAATTTTACATCCAGGTAAGAAATTCCATCAACACCTTTGTCAAAACCATATAGGAAATACTTTAAAATAATTTTATTATTTTAATGATCTGTGTATGTTTGTGGGGTGCACCCCAGTGTGCAAACATGCTGTTATGAAAAAAAAATAAAAGAGATTATAAAAAATAAATTTAGTAGTATGTGACAGTAATTTACTATAGGACCCTATGTAGGGATTCTACAATGGCGGAATGGTGCTGTTGCCAATGAGGTAGGACCTGGAATCATGTAGTTTCCAGGTTGTGTGCATGGATCCCTATATAAAATGAGGTGGGGTTACTGAATAGCACAAATGGGTATCCGTGTCTGCAGATCCCATCCATGTAGGCACAGAACCATGTTGCTGTCCAGAGAAGAGGTAGCTGACATCAACAGGGGTGTGTGTCTGAGGACTTGTAAACTTATTGGAGCTTAGCTGTGCCTGTTTGCGTGGTGAGCTACTGTGATCAGCAGGGAGGTGTGTACACTGGCTTCTAAGCTTTGTTTACCTTCAGGGCATGTGTTTCAGCATGTTCGTGTGGCATGCCGCCTTGCTGAGCATGCCCTTTCAGGGGTGTGTGAGCATTGTTTACCTTCATGGCACATGTTTGCATGGTGCGCCACAGTGCTGAGCGAGGAAGGCTGTCCAAAAAAAAAATTGACCGAGAAAGCCAATGGTATGTTAATTACTGATGACCCCTATTTCACATTAACTAGGGACATTAAATCTTCTTAATTATGTACTTGGCAGGTGGCATACATCATAGGTAGCCATTCACACAGTCAGCACCTGCAGCAGAGCACTATAAAGGTTGCATACACCCTACAATCTGATTTTACCCCAAATAATCTGCACCAGTAGAGCACCAACTTGGGAGTTTTAACTGAATAAATGCTACAGGCTGCTGCAGGTCAGCTACATCTGTTTGTGCTAGATACTGAGGTCAATGTCGCTGCTGCAGCAGCTGACATTAGGCCTAGATTGAGAAGGAGAAGAGTGTTCAAGTCCAGGGGAAACCTTCCAGGAGCTACATGAGCTGTAGATTGTAGAGTGCTACAAGGTGGACAGGGACATACTACAAGAACTCATTGAGCTCTGCTGCTTTCAAATCAGACCCAGAGCGAACAGAGGGGAAGCCATCCCAGTGGAAACAAAGGTATGTGCAGCTCTTAGGGTACTAGCTACAGATACATTCCAAAGACCAACTGTGGACATGATGGGGGTCTTGTAGGTATCAGCATCCAGGGTACTCCACTAGTTCCTGGATGACATGCTATCACATCCCAGTGAACACATTAATTTCCCCACACCCCTGAGGAGAGGGCCAGCAGTATGCAACACTTCCCTGAGGTACTAGGTGCCATAGATTACACTCATGTACACACCAAGGTACCACTCGATGAGGGGGGTAGAATCTACGTCAACCAGAAGGGGTATCACTCCATCAACTGCCAGGTCATGTGCAATACCCAGGGCATTATCAAGAATGTGTGTGCTGGCAGCCCTGGCAGTTATCATGACTCCCATATCTGACATGAATCACAGCTGTACCAGATGTTTGCTAGGGGGGACATCCCGCATAGCCATTTACTTGGGGATGCTGGCTAAGCACTGGAACCGTGGATGATGACACCCATCAGAAATGAACACCATAATGAGGCACATGCACAAACTAGGAACATCACAGAGCATGTGTTTGGGCTGCTAAAGTCATGGCTCCCGTGCCTCGATATATCTGGTGGAGCCCTTCTGTACTCTCCAGCAACATGTGCACAGATGTTCACAGTGTGTGCTGTGCTACACAATATGATCCTGTGCAAACAGCTGCAGCAGGATCAGCAAAGGGAAGGGATACACTGCCCCCCCCCACCAATGCCTAGGTCCCCACAGCCACATCTGCAGGGGGACTCGTAGGAGTAGACTCCTGAGGATGTCCCTGTAGGCAGACATAGGCATGCTCAGTATGCACTGGCCTTGCCCAAGAGACAATGCATAACACATGCACTGACAACCTAGCGCCCTAGGGAGCTTACTCTGACTTGTATATATATTATATATATATCTATATATATATATATATATATATATATATATATATATATATATATATATATATATATATATATATATGGATCCCCTTCAGTTTACCGAAATGCCACAATGCCGAAACACAAATCACCGACACCAAAGGACCAACAACGCAGATGACCGACAAGGTGAGAACCCGACGGACTCGGTAAGTGTGCGATAGAGTGAGGGATTTAGTGTTAGGGAGCGGACAGGTAAGTGTGCGATAGTGAGGGACTGTAGTTTTAGGGGCGGGTTAAGTGAGTTAGGGTTAGGGTGCGGGTAGGGTAAGTGTGCGATAGTGACGGAATATATGTTTAAGGGTGGGTTAAGTGAGTTAGGGTTATGGTGCAGGTAGGGTGTGTGTGCGATAGTGACGGACTGTGGGTTTAGGGGTGGGTTAAGTGAGTTAGGGTTAGGGTGCGGGTAGGGTAAGTGTGCGGTTGTGTCGGACCTTAGGGTTAGGGTTTGGGTTATGGTTAGTGCATGTATGGTTGTGTGTATTGTCGGTATTTTGTGTTGTCGGTCTTTTGGTGTCGGTGATTTGTGTTTCGGCGTTGTGGCGTTTCGGTAAACTGAAGGGGATCCATATATATATATATATATATATATATATATATATATATATATATATATATATATATATATATATAGTAAAAATTATGCCAGGCAACCCACACAACCTGTATCTAACCATGTATTGACAGTGTACTCTGTGCATCAGACAGAGTCAGCTCTGAACTAAAGTTCTGTCAACTGCTGCATTAGTAAGGTAAGTCACTCATTTACACACCACTTGAAAGGAGTACTATAATATGCTATCATATATATATGGATCTGCTGCATGTATGCAAGGGAATATAGTGAGCTATTTGGAAAGCTGTAACATTTACATGAAACTACAGATACCCAGTCCAACTGTATGTATTCCATAATATTCACATAGGTAGGTACTAGGCTATCAGCCTAAGGGCCTACGTAAGCCTAGTCAACAAGGTTCCCTGGCTTACGCCACCCAAGAAAGTTATTTTCCTGTGCCACTGTTGAGCAGAGACACAGAAGTGATCCCTGGCATGTATTTCCTATTTCCCATCCACTCATCAAGATTTTTCTTGAAGAGTGCTAATGAAGAACTTTGCTTGACATAGATGGGTAGCCTGTTCCAGAGTACGGGAAGTCTCTGCGACAGGAATATATCCCTCCAGCATGTCCTGTTTATTATGGTGACAAGGTTTAGGTCCCTAGAGCATGTAGCTCGGAGGGATTGGGATTTTTTTAGGTGTGGCATGTCCAACAACTCTGGGTTTGACATAGCTTTATATGGTAGGCAAAGATCACCTCGAAGTAGGCAATATGCTACGGAGTAAAGCTGGAGTTTTTTGAGACCTTCAGTGTAAGGCATTTGTTTGAGGCCAGTAATCCTCTTTGTGAGGTACTTCTGTGGCCTTTCCAGCTGCTGCAGATGTCTTGTAAGGTACATTCCAAAAGGGGCATTGTACTCTATAATGGGTCTAATGAGTGTCGAGTAGAAGGGAAAAATGACCTCTTTTTTTCCTGGATGAGAACCCTTTTATGATGAGGTGTGCTACATAGAAGGACATCCTGACTACTGTGGTGATGTGACTATCAAAGGCGAGACTACTCTCCACCTGGGTCCCAAGGTCTCTTATCACACATTCAGTGTTAAGTAGATTGCTGCCTATGTGGTAGTTCATGGGTACAGAGTTTTTACCAAAGGGGATGACACTTCACTTTTTGACACTGAGCTTGAGGCCATGGCTGTGACACCAGGCATTTGTCTCAGCGAGGCCCTTCTGTAGGATGTCCACATCATTTGGGGACTTGACTATGGCTCCTAGTTTGAAATCATCTGCAAACTTCATTAGCCAGAGGCCTTCTGTGTTAGCCCGTACTTCAGAGAAGTAGATACCAAACAGGAGAGGTCTCAGGACTGAACCCTGTGGTACTCAACTTGTCACTGGTTTGAGGTCAGATTTGGAGTCTGCAACTTTTACAGTGTGGGTTCTGTCAGTGAGCCATTTGGCAACCCATCTTGTGACATAGGGATTTATACCTAGTTTAGTGAGTTTAGCTATAGTTCCAGAATGGGGGATGGGGTCGAAAGCTTTGGCTGGGTGAACCACCTTACCCTCATCTACAGCTTTGGTGACTGCCTAAAAGAAGTCAGTCAGGTTCAGGAGGCATGATCTGCCTTTCACAAACCCAAACTGGGTGGGATCCTGAGTTTGGAGGTTACCAATGTCTTTGTTTATGAGTTCCATGGTGATACATTCCATGGCCTTGCAGACCAGGCTCGTCAGGCTAATAGGGCAATAGTTCCCGTGATCACTGATGGCTCCCCCTTTGTGGAGTGGGATAACTGTTGCTGTACACCATTCAATGGGCACAAAGCCTGATGTGAGGCTATTATTGAACATGGTGCTTAGGTGGGGAGCCAGTTCGTTCTGAAGTTCGTGTAAAACACAACTTGGGATGTTGTCCAGTCCCATGGATGCTGTGTTTTTGGCTTTAGAGAGTGCATCTTTTCCCTGCATAGTTGTGATTACAGGGACTCTGCATTCTTCCTGTATAGATATGGGCCCTTTAGAGGGTGGGTGGGGGGGTAAAGTTAGCACTGAACCTATCTGCCAGGATGTTGGCAATATCAGTTGGTTCAGTAATTTTCGTGGTTGGAATATTCACTACAGCAGTCAAGGGAGATGTGAAACAGTTGGGTCACATGATATTTGCACTACTGTCTATGCCAGCAGATCATGTGGTATTCTTTCCCCACCACCAGTACACCAGTGTTCCCATACAACTGCTGTAACAGTAAGTCTGCAATGATATATCAGCAGACCAGCCAATTCCAGGGGTGTGACATAGAACCTGGTCATACATTGTATGTGTCACATAATGCAAGGGTGACAATGTATGTCTGCATGCTGTTGATTGTATGAGGAATGACACCTCTTTGTCAAGCAGATAGTGTGATTCACTAGGATAGGGATGTTAGCATGGGTAATGGTGTTGCACCTTTTGCATGTGAGGTACTTGTATAGTGGTATTCCCACAGACTGTCATACCCCTCAGTCTGTTACTGCAAGACAACTGGGCAACGTCAGAGAGAATGAGGGGACAAAGGGCCAAAACTACAGACAGACATTACACATGATCTGATGAACCTAGATGGTGACTAGTATAACAGCAGGTTGAAGCAGAACAGAATAGCTGCAGGATGTAAAGGGCATATACTTAAATTTGTCAGTAGTTAGTACAATTCAGTGACTGCATTATAAAATATTATACCTGAACACCACAAATGTTTGATGAACAGGCCAGACATATGGGGCAAAATGCCAGATATTCTGCAAAAACATGTAGAGTGAGAGGTATGAGGACTGTCAGCCTGTGTGTGGTGTTACATTATGTACCCCAATCACATATTAAGTAAAGCACACAGCCAGGAAATGCCTTGGGCAATTTCTGGAAGTGTTGTACTGTGGAAACAGGTGCAGCAGCCAATATCTGCATCACACAAAATCCTGGACCAGAGCACAGGTAGCTGTGGCCCGGAGTCACCTTGTAAGTGCTGACATTCCCACTGGGCAAGCTCTTATACTTATTTAACTTGAACGCAAGTGTGTTGCCTCTTCCTCACAAAGACCTGCTATGTGGAAATATGTCTGTACATACAGACAGCTACTTATACATATGTGTATGTCCCTATCCCCTTCACACATGATTAGCATATCTATCAGTAGGTATCACATATACATATGATACCGATATATATATATATATATATATATATATATATATATATATATATATATATATATATATATACATTGCTATATAAATTACAATGATGCATGCACTCTACACATATATCTATGTAACACATGTACATAAAGTACCCACACAGCAATATCCCTGTTATACAAGTGTTTACATATGTGTATATATATATATATATATATATATATATATATATATATATATATATATATATATATACATATATATGTGAGGATTTAAGAATGTCCCCGCATCCCCTCAGACTGTTGAGGTTATCTGCACATACACATCACAACAGTTGTCCAAAGGAAGCAGACCAAGATTGCAACAGTATATAATCCAATGACCCACAGACCCCTGTGCCTGCGAAATGTCACTTTGTAGACAGACACAGGTCAGCAGGTGTTGTAATGTAGAATGGTTTTAATGCATGCCTTGGACAGACCATATTGTCCCTGGGCAAATGTTTGCCTATCTAACTGCAACCAGCCACATGTGGCTATACTGGCAACTGTATACACATAGCAGGGACATTATCAGGTATCCCACTCCAAGAACACTAGATACACCAACAGGACCAAGCAATATCACTCTGCAGGCCACACATAATGTCCAACACAAGGCTACTTTGCATACTCCACAAGTACTGTGCCTGCAATCACATATGCAACAGACACAACCTGTGGTGCATGTGATAAGTACTGCATGCTATACTGTGTAACAGCATATAGGTAAAAGTTCTAATCTCACATCAGCCAACTCTGTGTTTGTGTCTGTGCAAATATTTTCCCTTGCAGCACTATGGGCATGACCATATAGGCTATCTCTGTGCAATGGTTATGCATTTTATGGCCCTGTGACTGGCTGCTGGTCTGTACATTGCCCTCCTCTGCAAAGCCTGTTGATTTTATCCACCTTAAGAGCACTGACAGACAATTTAATATCAGATAAACTCCATGGTGCTTGTGATAAGTATTGTAAGCTATAGTGTGTAATAGTAGATAGGTGGGGGTTCTAATCTCACATCAGCCAACTGTGTATGTGTGTGTGTGTGTGTGTGTGTGTGTGTGTGTGTGTGTGTGTGTGTGTGTGTGTGTGTGTGTGTGTAACTATATCCCTTTGCAGAAATATGAACATGCCCATATGGGGTATCTGTGTGCAATGGTTAAACATGTATCTAGCTGCTGTCCCTAAATTGCCCACCTCTACATAATCATAACTGATGTCAGCCATCTGTCTGACCTGGACACAGGATATTTGTAGATGTGTCAACTCCATCACCACCCCTTCTAGATTTGTACGTTCACAAAACCCAGGTGACACATAGCAAGGTTAGCAGACCTTATCACAAAGTATGAATGCATGATTACCCTGACTGCACCCATTGCCCCTGATATACTGTTCTATACACATGCACCCAGTGAGCTATGCACATATACTGCGGTACCTTGCTGACATCATATTTCTGCTGTGCTGCCATGCCATTTTGTGCCACTGTATTGCTGCCATGTGTTCATGGTTTATCCCCTCAGACTCCTAGAACAGAAACATACACAGGTCCATGACACACATGTCATTCTGTAACCCTACCACCAGTCCAACATCATGTAACAAAGATACACAAAGTATGATGTGTAGACATGATACATGCCAGCATACAGTACCTGTTGTGACCCACAACAAGTGGCATTGCAAAACAATACTGCATTATGCAAGTACATGTCAAGTAATGTAGGCATCCTGTGCATCAGCCACATAGTAGCATTTCCCTGCATCAATGGCAGGGATGTGGCACAGGTATCATCACATGCACAGGGTGTGTTGTGGGGGTGCCAGAGGCCTAGGCTTTGACAAACAGTTGACACCATGTGTGTGAGTCAGAAAGGGGTGTGGGTTAGATTGTCCATTGAAAGGTGCCATGTGTGTCTGTTGGTGACATGCATGTGACAGTGGTGTTTGAGTGTGTACATGTACACAGTCAAGCTCAGTGCTAACCCTACATGTGTGTAAGTTGGACAGCTGTGGACCATACATGGTAGAGTAGACAGTTCTCCATCTCCGGCCACGAGCACAGAAACTGGCTCGGTCAGAAGTAACACTGGTACCACAATGCCCAAGGTCAGATGTGGTGCTAGTAACCAATGGTGACTGCTGTCTGCTGGGGCTGTGTCCTCCAGGACCACCCAAGACCACATACCCATGGCCTGCCACGTCATGATGTGGAAAGCACACTTGTGTCTGTAGCACTGGAGGTACTGCCACTATGGGAGCATGACTGTGCATGGCCATATGGACACTCAGCAGATGGTGTTGCTGATCTACGTCCTCATGTCCGATGCCCAACTCCAACCAGATGTTCCAGCACAGACAGTGTGCAGTCCAAGACAGACATGATCCAGGTTTTCCCCAGTGCGGTGGAGGCAGTCACGGATGTCAGACTGTGCTGTGCCCATAACCCTAAGCATCCATCTGGTGTTGCATTCAGAACATACCTGTACCTCCATAACAGCCCAAAACATGTGTCAAGTGACCCGTGATGTGACACTTGCAACAGGTGGTGGATGGACCACAGTCCTCATATGACAACCCCTGTCAATCTGCTTGTGTGGGACCTCACCAGCTGTCTGGCTATGACCAGTTTCTACTCTCACTGATGCCATAGTTACCACACTGCCCTGTTCAATGTCTCCACCCTCTGACTATCCAATATCTGTGGCTTCTGTGGACTGGATATGTGTGGGCATACTGACTGTGTGTGTTGACAGTGGGGGGCAGAAGATGGATGTCAACCTCTGGGATAGATTCAGCCCCCAACAACCCCATCTGTGCCTCACTATGGCCACCATCATTATCAGAGTCCAATGTGCTAGAACTACACATAAAACCTAGTATACCTATCTTGAGAATTATATGCCAGTACTAGTATCACTGGCTCAAGTATGTACAATCTCCCTTTTGCATTTGAACAGGCATCTTGAAGTAAATGCCTCATGTATACCATGCTGTGTAGCCACTCATAACTAGAAGTACAAACATGTCGATGGTCGTTCAAATACATAACTGTGATTACCCAGTCTATGAACCGTAGTTAACTATTCCAGAATGGAACATACAAATAAACTGCACTGGCTAAACACATTTGTACATAGGGCAATATGGCAACCCTTAACTTTCATAGGTATATATGATCCATAAAAACAGTATCACACTTACCAGGTACAGGACCGTGCACCTGGGCCACACCTGATGGACCTATGAAAAGGTGAGGGAGAGATATTGTCAGCACCACCAAATGTTGCAACGCTACAAGGTAATATGTGCATATAGCCATGTGTACAGTAGCTACTGTGATACTGGCTGTATTGCTGATATTCTAAGTATGTGTGCACAACTGAGTGTAAATCCCAATAACCTCCCCCAATGCAGATAGACCTGGCACCCATGTTACAGGTATGTAAAGCCTGCCACAATGTCTCAGACAGTATTACACTGGTGAACACATAACACTTACCTGGATGCTCCTCTGGTGTGGACACTGTGGCACTTAACTCCACGATGTATGGTATGATGGATGCCTGAGAGCTGTCATGTGTTCCTAGGTTCACCACAAATTCCTTTGTGGCCGAGAGTGGTTGTTCTGTTGCAGGCCTTCCACTGGTGGCAGCACAATCCCTGGCAACAATAACTGCCCTTCTTGTGCATCATTCAGCAAGTCTGTGGCTTGGTGTTGGACCTGCTCATAGGTCCTGTCCTGTTGGGCAGTCTGATTGACATATTGCACAAGGTCTACCCAAAATGCTGCCTGCTGTTCCCAATTATGCCTCCCCCTGGACAACAAGCTCTGATGATGCTGTCTCAGTCCATTCACTATTATGTCATTCTTCACATCTGAGAAGAGGCAAGACAACAGAAGGGGAACACATTACAGGACCATATATGTGGACGTCCACTGTATACAGATCTAGCACACCCATAATGGCCTGCACTATCCACTGCTCACTCATACATCATACCCCCACAGTCTGGCAACACACTTCCTGTATGGATACTACCAAGATAGTAGCAATACTGGAGTATGTCCATGTGTGCTGTGACAGATTCTTCTGCATGTTCCTACATCCAGCACTGCAGTCTACTGTGGTGTGTCCCCTATGGGCAAACACCCACTAATATGTCATACAGCCACTGCCAGACAAATAGCAGTGTGCTATTACAACCACTATATGGGGACAGTCCAGCAGCACCAGTGTACCACAATGACAGATACCAATGCAAATCTGCTGTAGTATATTTTCCCTGTAGGCATCATACCTCTGAGCTATACAGATGTTTGCAGAATATCAGGATGTTTGCCTCATAGTTTTGGTCACTTCCACACAACATTGTTGATTTCTGATAAAGGTTGGCCAATCATTGATGGTTGATGTCAGAAAACAAAGACAGACATCTGAGTTTAAGATGTTATACCCTTCAGAACACTGTGATATCTGCTATTCTATTCATTTTCTTACTTTGTCTGAGCAATAGTTACAGTGCCCCTAATTTTGGACCTTTGTCCATCCATTAATTATGGCTTTGTTTAGATAATTTACTGTAACAGGTTGACTGCTTTAATTTGAACAATGACCAAACCAAGAAAAAATAGGACCAGTTGACTGCTTTGTTCGGTATAGCTCTCAACCAGACAGGGACTAATGTAAACAGGATCATGGACGTAGCCAGAGTACATCAGGAATAATCAGGGACACATTTAAAATATTAGAACTATTTATGTGAGATGACAGAATGAGAGGGTGAATTAGTGCACATCGTCTGACGTTACAGGTGTATACACCCTTACTTATTGTCACTATGTTTTACGTGTAATTCACTAGTTTCCCTGCAACAACCAACCATTGCAGAAGGAAATAAGGGGGACAAAGCTAAGATGCGAGTGGAAATAAGGGACATTTGAGAAGCATGCCTGTAGGTGTAGGACAGCTGAGTATCAATGACATGTCATTGCCATAGATTTCAAACAGACTTACTGCTGTAATCCCTATTCCCCATACCTCCATCCTCCCATCTACACCCTGTTATATGGAGAAAACAATTACATTGACAGTAGCCTTTCATTTGACACTCATATTGCTAAAGTAGTTAGGAAGACCTTCTACATTGCCCACCTTATCATGAAGGGATTCACATCTAGATCAAGGGAAGTCATAGTCTCCCTATACTCATCACTCATCAGACCAATGATCGAGTACAATGCCCCATTCGGAATGTATCTGACCCGACACTTGCAGCAGCTGGAGAGGCCACAAAAGTTCCTCACCAAAAGGATAAAGGGTCTCAAAAATCTGTCTTATGCTGCCCGACTGAAAGAACTCCAGTTATATTCAGTTGCTTACCGCTTGCTCAGAGGTGACCTATGCCTGACATACAAGGCCATGTCAAACCCAGATTTGATGAACATGCTTCATCTCAAAAATCTAGATCCCTCAGAGCCACAAGGGGGAGACTTAAACCTCGACATGGTTATTAATAGGACGTGCTGGAGGGATAGATTCCTCACCCAAAGACTCCCTATGCTGTGGAACAAAATCCCGGTTTATGTGAGGCAGAGCACCTCGCTGGCCTTGTTCAAGAGGAATCTTGACCAATGGATGGGAGATCGCAGATACACCCCAGGGGTTACCTCAGTGTCACTGCTCGACAGAGGCACAGCAAAATAATGGGCATAGTTTCTCCAAACTAAAGGGGTGGCGTAAGCCACAAAACTATGGGCTAGGCTTATAAATGCCCCCGGGCAGATAGCCTAGTATGAACCTATGAACCTATGAACCTATACCTGGTTGAGTGCAGTACTCCTTTGTTGAAATTTGCTGCCAGTAATCTTTTGAAAATACACTCTCTGTGTGTATTAAGTCACATACAGATATGTTCCTCATAGGCAGCTACTTGCCTTTTTAAGGTATTGCTCATTAGCAGGTAATTAACTCTGCACCAATACAGCCAAAACAGCTAAACTGGACTATTACTAGCCAATGACATGCCACCACAGTGCAATATGTAAGGCCTTCATGTAGACCTGGGCCCCTTTCATAGTTGTTAAGATGAACATTACCAAGGTGTGGAGACTACAGCATCACAGAGGGTAGGTACCAGGACTGTCAAATATAGAGATTTATGCAGTATGTCCACAGTTTCACCTCATATGTGTGGCCAGTGTCCCATGACACTGTGGTCATTTGGCAATTCACTGGTAAACATTGTGGGTTGAGGTCAGTAATGCAAGACACACACTTGTGTATCAGATTTCATACCTCTCTGAATATGCAGCTAATGCAATAGATGCTATTGTATCAACTTACTATAAATGTAGGCACAAACTGCAAAACATGTCCCAATATCTGGACCTTTGCCCCCCCCCCCCCATTAAGTATGGCTGTGTCTGGGTTCCTTGTGCTAGGGGTTTTGGAGATTTGGTAAGTCTGGAGTAGCTATGTTTACATGCAGGTGTGTGTTCTATATGCTTCAGCTGCTGCTGGAGCCTAGAACACAGGGGGGGAATGCAAACACTTTGGAGGACACCAAACTGTACATGTAACTGTGGCAGCTGTGGCAACTCTTTCATTACGCCAGAGCCAGGGTAAGGGTACCCTTGTAGTCAAATTGAGGCATGTGATTAAGGTACATCTGTTATGCAACAGTGCCAATAACATAGTAGTAGGTGACATATAGTTATGCTATATGGATATGTGCAGTGTGTCCTTACCTGCAGACTTTGACTTACAAAACTGGATTACAGTTTATTAATTAGTAGTAACCTGTGCGGATAAAGATTGCATGATTTAATTGCTGTCTTCACTATAACGTAATCGCACTGCAACACAAGACTGGATTTGAACCCAGGACTGTGTGTAGCAAAATGTACTATATGCAAGACATTTAACAGACTGAGCTACTGAGTCACTGCTGCAGCAAGTGTATTTGCAAGGTACATGTGCAGACATACAGGCTGTGACACACATTATCTGCATTCATCAGTATGTGCATGGCTTTCTATGGCTGTAGTTCTGGACCAGGGCCCAAGCTGAACATGTTCTTTGCCATTGCTGCCTTAGCAGGTGTCTTGCTACATGTTGCTGATACAGGGGTACATTTACCTGCTATCACAGGTCTCGATTGCATCCATTTTTATGTATTTGGCTGTCTAGTGATGTATTACTGCACCAGAGTCCAAAGAACACTCCCATTTCTCCCATAAATTTTTAATTCCAGTTTGTCCGGTGCAGCAGCCAGCTCCACTGAGACACAACTAATGACTGTAAGTAGCAATCACTACATTTTGATACAAACACCTGTTTTAATTAAGATCTGCATGGCAGGTTAATGCAGTGTGCTGCAGATGTGATGGGCTTGGGTTTAAAACATGGCATAGGTGTTTATTTTGTACATGTGACTTACAATGTTAAAAACACATATACTCATTAGAGCCCTGTTTAGCTGAGCTAATCAAATCTGTGTGATATGGTGCTCTGCAGTGCTCTGCGCTAAATAAATATAAAGAAAAGAAAAAAAAGGGAGATAGAAAAGTGATGAAATGGGAGCAAACAGTTGGAAAAACATAATAAAAGGCAGGTAGAGATGTGCAGGAAGGGTGTAGGAAAGAACCATAGCTATCCATTTCTTGTACAGCAACAGCTGTGCACTTTGACAGATTTTGTAGATAAATTTGAACTCTCTATCCCCAGAGAGAGGGGTGAGAACAACATAACTGTGTTGTCAAGCCAATTGGAGCAAATTACTTGTGTCCAGTGGACATGTGTGTGTGAAATGGAGAGTTACGTATGGGAGGATACTTTTTTTTTTTTATGGGACAGGTGCCCATTTTTTATTTTTTTATTAATGTGAGAGTGGAATGTTGGGGAAGGGACTTAAGTACATGTGGAGAGGTATGTTGGATAGGAGAGGATGCATTTGCAGATAGACAAGACAGACAAGACAGTAGACATGGGCGGTGTGTGACACATGAGGTGGGTGAACACCTTGGATGGGGAGGGTGTTGTGGAATCCAAGTCACACATGCCTCCAGATGGCAGCAGCATGACACATGTCCCCACCCATGGGACTGTTGACACTGCTTCTTTACTGCCCCAAAGGTGGCTGTGCTGAAGATTGGGCACCAGGGTGAGGCTGCCACACCAGGTAACCAACATGCCCTCAATCTGGTGCAAGTGGCATTCATAGCTCCAATGAACAATGCTGTGCAACATGACCAGCAGTTCAGTCTGGGTGACAATGCCCCCCACCACTACCACACCCAGGGGGAGATGGTGCAGTGGCAGCAGAGGGGGCACCACCGGTATGGATCCCAGATGTGTTAGGACCCAGTGCCATGGTCAGTTGAGCCAAGGTGGGTGGATCACCTGGAACTGGCCTACCCTGATGTGTTGTAGTAATGAAGGTATAGCAATAAGTATAGGTTACTTTTGAACAAATCATTGTTAGTAATAACAGAATGGCAGAACATTGGAAATAACCCAATTACATATCAATGCATATTATGTGAAACACAACAATAAATAACAGAACAGTCAGTATGTTAACAGCATGCCAGTAACAGTTATAGCATAAGCCCAACAAAATTGGTAATTCAACAAGATATGTTAGTATGCAACCATTATAAAACAAAACAATAATAAAAAAAGTCCTAAAATACAGCTAATATAACAACATATGTTAATAGTAAACCATAACCAATGAATAACAATAAGAAATAAATGAAGATTAGGGCTGGGAAGAAAGAGAAAAACTGTCTGTTAGTAACATTTCTGGTTATTTCTTTGACAGCAGTACTACTAGCTCCTCTACGCAT
The DNA here is from genome assembly GCF_019279795.1 of Protopterus annectens. Classification (NCBI taxonomy): domain Eukaryota; kingdom Metazoa; phylum Chordata; order Ceratodontiformes; family Protopteridae; genus Protopterus; species Protopterus annectens. The sequence continues at coordinate 1,311,931,602 of NC_056747.1, read as the reverse complement.
CTGTATTTTGTTTATGTGTACAGTGACTACAAATCTCCTATAGCTGATGTCGCATGTACGTACCTCTCAAGCTATTTGCATGGGAAACTATGGGCCAAGCAAAAACAACTGCGGGTGCCCAAGTACACAGAACACTTGCTCATCAGATGGAACTATATAACTACCAAGGTCTTCTGTGGGCTAATTTGGTGATACTTTACAATCTAGATAATCATTTTCATGGTAATCCTGTGACCGATGGATTATGCACTATTAATTACATAGCATGAAATTGTGACACTTGAGAAATATGTATGTGTACATTACAGACTCTAAACAACTGTCATGCCTTGGTTGGCAGGCATGGGAACAGAACCCAATAGCAGTGACTGCAGGGAACATCTCCATAGGATGTATTAATTGACTGCAGCAACTTTTAACAGACACTCCAGTCATGCAGCCATACTGGGATTACACATTTTGTTTCTGACTGAACATTGCTGATGAGCACATTCTTGCTAACAATTTTAACAGTCTGTGACATCTAAACACAGAATTATCTACTCCTTATATGGGCTACCTCACCCATTTATCAAGAGTTCCTGTGGCAAGAGAATGTGTGAGCATTATGTGACTGCTACTGTAATATTTACTGGTACATACCAATGGATCCAAACCCTGGACTGTGTGTGGCAAAATGAACTGTGTACAGAGCATTTAACAAACTGAGATACTGAGTCACTGCTTATTACTAACTGACTGATATTTGCCTAGAGCTCACCTAGAACCATAATATGACCTGGCAGTACTACTACAGTGTTATACTAGACTGCAGTGACAGATAGTAGGTGAGCTACATTTCAGTATCATATCTGTGAAATCAACAAACAATATCATCTCATGGAGTGGGCTACCTCACCCATATACCTTTATTACCTGAGCACTATGGATGGCAGACCATTATGTGACCAATATTGGTGGAGAGACAGACTTGAGCAGTACTTATTTGAGTTAACCAATACAATTTGCAGCCATTAGATTTGCATTCTACAGCTATTACAATGTTATACTTGTCTGCAGCTCCTTACCTTACAGCCTCAATGCATACAGCTCTACTGCAATGGTTATGGCAACACAGTCCTGATGTACACCATTTCTCTAAGTGTTATTGGCATTGTTTCATGTTTTTATTGCAGAACAGTTGGCATTATTCATGTATTGCAGTACAGCTCTAATTCCACATTTATTTCACTACAGACTTTACTGTATATAGTTTCATGCAGTTATTGGTAGTATTTCATGTTTTTATTGCACTACATTTGGCATTTTTCATTCATTGCAATACAGCCCTAATTATACATTTATTGCACTACAAACTTCATTGTATATACTTTAATGCAATTATTGGCATTATTTCCTGTTTTTATTGCAGTACAGTTGGCATTATGTATTTATTGCAATACAGCTCTAATTCCACATTCATTGCACTACAAACATTAATGTATATACCTTATTGCAGTTACTGCTTTGCTGTCTCATATTTATTTCACTACAGTTAGCATAATGCATCCGTACTTACCACACTCATGGTGCAACCTGGCCAAGGGCCCAGCATGCAACTTGACATTGTGAGCCCTCTCAGCTGCAGTTGTTGGGAGAGAAGCACACCATTATGCATACCAGCTTTGCAGACATAGGTTCATAGGTTCATAGGTAGTTACTAGGCTATCGGCCCAAGGGCCTATGTAAGCCTAGCCAACAAGGTTCCCTGGCTTACGCCACCCAAGAAAGTTATTTTCCTGTGCCACTGTCGAGCAGAGACACATAAGTGATCCCGGGGTGCATTTCCTATTTCCCATCCACTCATCAATTTTTCTTGAAGAGTGCTAATGAAGAACTTTGCTTGACATAGATGGGTAGCCTGTTCCAGAGTATGGGAAGTCTCTGGGATAGGAATCTATACCTCCAGCATGTCCTGTTTATTGTGGTGACAAGGTTTAGGTCCCTAGTGTGTGTAGCTCGGAGGGATTGGGATTTCTTTAGGTGCAGCATGTCCAACAGCTCTGGGTTTGACACAGCTTTATATGTTAGGCAGAGATCACCTTGGAGTAGGCGATATGCTACGGAGTAAAGCTGGAGTTTTTTGAGACGGTCAGTGTAGGGCATTTGTTTGAGTCCAGTAATCCTCTTTGTGAGGTGCATTCAGATTACATATTGTTAACACAGATGTAAGATTACTTAAATACTTGTGGGGCATTCCCTGCATGAATTTCTTAGACAAAGGTGTCCAAGAGTCCCCTCTTTCAATGTTTCAGGTCATCATGGTGGTGATGACCCTACTCACCTGTGCGGGGAATGCCAGTAACACTGGTGAGTTCTCTGGCCAGCCAGTCCCACTCTGAGCCCTGGAAACCTCCCTACAGCAGCAGGTCATCATGGTTTTTAACTAGAAGTCCAATCATGACCCTGGACTCCAGAATGCCCCAACACTGCACCTGAAAGCACACACCTTCACCAACACCAGTCATAGTAACCATCAGAGAAATAACTCCAATGGATTTTGCTGTATTCCCACCTATTGGGCTTAATATAGGCTGTTTTCCACCCTTACACATCATTGGGCTACATTCAAAAAAGTGCTGCATCACTTAGCACTGGCAAACCACTGCAGCTGAGCTGCAATACATGTAAACTCACAGAACTGTAGTCTTAAGGGAGCTTAGCAGGGTGCAAACCAGCCAAGCAGAGATGAGTAGTAGCAGTGCACAGACATTGGCATCCATTACCATGTTTATGTGGTGTTTAGCAGGTCTTAGCAGAGTTGAGCAGAGCTTAGCAGAGCAGAATAATATGTATATCAAAATTAATATTCAAACCCAGGACGTACTGCACATGAAGCCATAACTCTACCCATTTACCTATGGCGATATTACAAAATCTGGTACACATTCACATACACCACTGAGCTACCTATAAGCAGTGCTGAGCACTGTGCTGCACAAATTTTGACATGCTAAAACACACTTTTAAATAAATAATTAATTGCATCCAGTTTCTATTTTTAGATGGCTGGCAGGTGTCTGCTATGTTATATATGAGTGCAACTTACCATTGCTGTGCACCTCGCAGTGCCACGCAAACATGCTTTTTTAAAAAATAAAATAAAATAAAACAAAGGAAAGGAATAAAAAACATAAAAATAAGACAAAGGACACTGCAGCGAGTCTCATACTCATCTGCAGCCACTGTTAGCTCTACACCTCTCCCTACACTGATTCAATAACTGTGTTTCTTGGCTCTCCCTTGGCAACATGCCATCATTAACATGCATAGTGCACTGCCAAGGGGGCACCATGATCATGGACAGATGCATTCCATGTAGGCTCTACACGGTGCCTACACAAATTTTATTAAATCATGGAGATTGTAGCAGATATACTACTGTGATAATCTACATTTTTATGACTCTGTAAACTGCTGAATTTGAAAATGTACTTAGAATTTGTAGATGGAGCTTTACTCCCTAGGCCACCATTAAAAATGACCACTGCCCAGTCGTACATTTTGCTCAACAAAGACAAATAAATAAAATAAATTAATAATAGGTAATATTATCTTATTGTGGCACCCCATTTTAGCTATATTTGTGCTGTGATAATGTCATCAGGAAGTTAGTGTATTTAACATAGTTTACTATTGCAGTATGACCATGTAATATTGAAAGACTCTTTATTACTAAACAGCATACAGCAATAAGGGGAGCAAAACCCACCCCTATAATAATGACAAATTACAAAAGTAATGAGAAGGTACACCATGCACATACTATGCTTAACTTTATTAGCTATATTTATTTATTTTATGTTTGTTTACTAGGATAGTCTGATTAGGTGGAAGACCCATTTTCAGCGGAGGTCTGGTGGAAAAGCCCTACAGGTTACAAAGAAAAACACAATATAAGTGTACAAAATTTAAGCTATGCACAGCACTGACAGGTAACAGGAAAAGAGGGAGGCCTAAGATAAGGTTTATGGATGTGGTGAGCGAGGACATGCAGGTGGTTGGTGTGACAGAGCAAGATGCAGAGGACAGGAAGAAATGCAAACAGTTGATCTGCTGTGGCGGCCCTTAACGGGAGCAGCCGAAAGAAGAAGAAGAAGAAGAAGAAGAAGAAAGAAGAAGACAACATGTTAAGAAAAACATTCATTAGCTAGTTGAGATAATAATAGACACAAAAATGAAACAAGAAACATCTGAATATTTAGAGCAACGTAACCACAGTTGAGAAAAAATATAAGTTTTAAATAAACATAGCAAGGGTTGTATACAGGATGTAGTTAACAGTACATGTTAGTAGTTGAATGTAGAGGTAGGGTTAACTTAGTTTAAATATGTTGAAAAGATTGTGCTTGGAAGTATAGGAGGCATTGTACCAACTACTGCAAGGTATGGATTGTGTGTGATGGAGTGCTACAACATCCACTTCATCAGATTGGAACCCTTACTTACCTAAGTCACACTCTCTCAAGTTCTGTTAAGCAACAGTTGTCAGAAAGTGAGTGCTGCAACAATGTGGAAGAAAGACTTCAATAATCAAAGGTCACAACCCTCCCAATAAGAGACTTGGATAAACGAGGTCACATCCCTTCAGATAACTTAACAAGTTACACATCATTACAGGAGTACAATGAGCCACTGATACCACAGTACAAGTTATACAACAGTGCCATAAAGCACACATTAGAATGGATATTGCCAATAGTGTGTGTGTGTGTGTGTGTGTGTGTGTGTGTGTGTGTGTGTGTGTGTGTGTGTGTGTGTGTGTGTGTGTGTGTGTGTGTGTGTGTGTGTATGAAAATAAGCAGAGTTTAAAGGGACTACAGCACTTAAGGGATTAAAACCCCTTACTTGTATAACTGCCACATCCATGTACTATACTGCATATCATATTTTTTTGCTAAGTCATTAGTGCATGGTGCCTAAAGCTATTCACACTACAACAATGTCCAGCTCATCAAATTAGTTCCCATGTCTGCCTAACTCATATAATCTTGACCTGTAGCTACTGATGCCACCATAAAAAATATGCAACAGTTGTTAGAAAGCACACATTTCAAGTTAGTGTTGCAACAATATGGAAGAAAGATTTTAATAATCAGGGGTCACAACCCACCAAATAACAGACTTCAATACTCATGGTCACAAGCCTCCAAATAACTTAATAACAAGTTACATGTCACTACAGGAGTACAATGAGACGTGGAAGGTGTTACACTTAAAATAGTCTAGTCAACTTCTGTTACTATCATTACTGCTTTCTGCAGTGCATCATGGGGAATGGCACCCATGCCTGTGTAACTGATATGCTACAGATGAATGCAGTATGTTGTGAAGCCACAAACCAGCTTGCACTGCATGTGTCTGAGAACTCACAGGTCTATGGAATTTTCAAAAGGGTTATCAAAACGTGATGAAATAGGGATTGAGCAGAATGGACACGTGATAAGGTAAGATATAACTCAGTGGAGTGTAACCCATAATTTTCAGTTATATACTTTATTTCAATAATTTATTTAGGCATTTTTTATTTCTTGATAACTGCATGTAAATGTGATGCATTTACGTGTTGAATGGAAAACAGTTGCAGACTGATAAGAAAATATTAAGCAACATCCCACCTGCTGTAGATTTTTAAAACTGCAGTGAGTGCACTGGAATAGACTCCTGAAATCATTTATATGTTGAGCCATGAAAGCAGCTGCAGAAAAGTGAATTGCCTTACTGTGTTTTAATTATGCCAGAATTGCTTACAGATGCATACGGACACCCAGGCCTGTTGTGTGACTGATGGTAACAATCTTGGCACAGGCATAGGACTTCTCGTCATTATTGCCACAGGAGGATCACTAGCATTACTCTGTCCATTGATGACTAGCAATGTTGTTTTATTTCAGCCATTATGCAAAAGATGAGTACAAGAATAACTTTTTTCTGTTTTTAAGCCATTTCTGGCCATATGTGTGCAATGTTTATTTAGTTTTGGACCAGATTAAAGTTTATGAATGGGAGGATAATGGAGAGATGAAAACGGAATCATGCAGAGGGTAGAGCACTCACTTGGTGAGCAATTCAGGAATGATCAGGATGGAGGTGGGTTAGGACCATATCACTTAACTTTTTTTCTAAATAATCATGGTTATCTTCATTATTTTAGAAGCTTTTGGATGATGATGTCATAAATATTGTGTTAAAATAAAGCAATTTATAGGCTGGCCAATTGAACATATAGATGTGAAGTTAAGACTTATGTGTGGGGTGTAATTTTTTTTTTTTGACGAGACGGTAGCCCTTTTTTGTCTTTGACAGGGGAAAGTTAAATAAGGAAGTTGGGGATGTAAGTGTTAGACAGGAGTGGGAGATAATGTTATAGGGTGGGTTGCAAAACATAACAGGGCTGGTTATAGATATAAAAAGGAGAGAGAAACTTGGTTTGGGGATAAGCTGTGGTGTTTGAATATGCATACACTGGCAACTTCAAGACAGTGGGACATCGCTCCTCACCCTAGGAGCTGTCACCATTGAGTTCTGTCTCAGTAATTGCAGGCAGTTCTGGGTAGACAATCACATTAGTAAGTCACTGGAGTATGTTTTCTATATGGTTGATGTAGGAATTGACCTTCTTCTTAAGACCTCCCCACAAGCTCTGCCAGCTCCTGAAGAGTGACATAATTACCACATCCACTGACACCACTGCTGATAAGTAGCAATGTATCATCTCATAATTACCACATCCACTGACACCACTCCTGATAAGTAGCAATGTATCATCTCATAATTACCACATCCACTGACACCACTCCTGATAAGTACCAATGTATCATCTCTGCCTGATGCTGGTGATACTGGGAGGGCAGAAGGAGTAGAGGCACCTCTGGCAGGATGTGACCCAGATATACTGGATGCTCTTGTGGTGGTCGTCATGGTGCTACTGCCACGTGTAGGAGACAATATATACTAGTAACAGAAATGGAGAAAAAATATATGTAAATAAAAAAAATATAGACAAAAGGTGGATGGAGAGGCATGCAAAAAATAATAAAACTAGAATTCTTAAGTATTCCAGAGCATGTATACATGGAGTTATTCCCAAAATAAAGGAGATGATCAAGGCCACAGCTTGCACTGAATGAGTTGCATGTCAAGGGGTTCGAAACCTTGTTTGCGTCTCACGTTCTTGATTTGTATACTATTTGCACATGCCATAGAAGAATGTACACTAAACTTGTCAGGCAGCACAGATTTGCAAGGAGTTTTGCAAACAGTAAGGAAGACTGCAAAATGAGCAGTGTTAAACAGTCCTAATCGGATAATATAAACTCCCTGCACACCTTACTGACAAACTATACATGCCATCTGGTATAAAAATGAACAACAGAAGCTGTTAGAGTTTAAATAATAATGCCAGCTTATGGTTATATCATCATTGCTTTCTAAGACTGTGATGCTGCTTTTTGTGCATATACAAATGTTTCTATCATGCCCCAGTAAACCATGTCATGTGGCCTGTTAGTGTATACAAATGTTTCTGTCATGCCCCAGTGAACCATGTCATGTGGCCTGTTAGTGTATACAAATGTTTCTGTCATGCCCCAGTAAACCATGTCATGTGGCCTGTTAGTGTATACAAATGTTTCTGTCATGCCCCAGTGAACCATGTCATGTGGCCTGTTAGTGTATACAAATGTTTCTGTCATGCCCCAGTGAACCATGTCATGTTGCCTGTTAGTGTATACAAATGTTTCTGTCATGCCCTAGTAAACCATGTCATGTGGCCTGTTAGTGTATACAAATGTTTCTGTCATGCGCCAGTGAACCATGTCATGTGGCCTGTTAGTGTATACAAATGTTTCTATCATGCCCCAGTAAACCATGTCATGTGGCCTGTTTGTGGCATTCTACCCATGTAGGAACATGGTACACTACCCATATAGGACCATGGCTTTTAATCCCAGTGTTTTCCATACTAACAGGATTATACTTAAGACATAGGTACATCCATCACAAAGCCTCAGTTTATTGATGTTGAGAGTGAGGTGGTGCTACAAGCACTCTATTTCCATGGTAGATGGCTCATCACATTGCAAAATGCTGACAAGTATGTCTGATGAAAAGTTGCAAACAGTATCAATGACATGGGTTGCCAGGGCCATAATTGTGATATGGTGCTCCAGACAGCCACTAATGTGATCCATAATGCCACCCCCAAAGCAGAGGCCTTGGCATGAGAACAGAGGGCTACAGGTAGTTGTCTAGCAGCTGAACCACCACTTACAGAGATAGAGGGGTTCCTGGCTTTGTTTTGTTTTGGTATATTAACATGTGAAGCATTGTTTGGCACCAGCAATGTGGAACTAGCCTTATCTGATGTTGGAGGACCTTTGACCTCTGATGATGATACTAGGGATGACCAATCACAGTCCATAGCTGTAGAGTGTATATCAGGCACAGAGATTATGCACCACACATTGCCTCCTCAGACTACTGGCTCAGTTTTGCTCTGTCTATGCATACCCATGACACTTTACCATCTGAGAGTAGATAGGTTGATGGAGACACTGTAGATCAGTGAAGTGATCCCTAGATATAGACATGCCAGAATTTGCCTTGAACCACTTCTAAGGACATAAGGCTTTACACAGGGAGGTTGGTATCAATGCCTGCTGGAGGTATGGTTACTGCTGTTCTCTCATCTAATGTATGTTCAGAGTAATCATGGAGGCACAAGTGAGTTTCTCCAGGCCCTTGGCAGAGTTTGTAAGGTTCATTCAGGCAGTGAATGCTGACTGACTTACAGAACTGGATGAACCATGTGCATGTGACTCACTGGACAGAATTAATGCCACAGTGGAGTATGGCCCCCTTGTTGTAGAATGAAGTAGTAGTGCACAAAAATCACAGAGACTGGCAGTCCAGAAAAGATCCATAAACATGACAAAGTGAACTGTTGAGAATAAGGAAGAAACTATGTTTTTTTACCAATATCCAAGAAGCCTAGACTTTCCATACATAATATATTCAGAAAGAGTAAGAGATAAATTAGGGGAAAGAGATATGCTTGCACATGAAATACTGACAAAAGCTTCAAATAAAAAATTGAATTCATAGGTTTATAGGTTCATAGGTGTGTACTAGGCTAATGGCCCTGGAGCCTTTACAAGCATAGTCCAGAGACGTACCCTGGCATTGTGCCACCTGAAGTTAGTTCCCAGTGCCTCTATCAAGTAGAGCCACTGGAGTGATCCCCAGGGTAAATTTCTATTACCCATGCACTCATCAAGATTTCTATTGAAGAGGGTCAGCGAGGTGCTCTGCTTGACATGTATGGGAAGTCTATTCCAGAGCATGGGCAGTCTCTGGGGAGGAACCTGTCCCACAAGCATGTTCTGTTGATTGTGGTAATGAGGTTGAGGTCTCTGGAGCAAGTGGTGTGGAGTGATTGGGATTTCTTTAGATGTAGCATTTCTAACAAAGCTGGGTCAGACATGGCTTTGTAAGTCAAGCAGAGATCACCTCTAAGTAGGCGCTATGAGACAGAGAATAGCTGGAGTCTTTTGAGTCTGTCCATGTAAGATGTGTTTAATGCCTATGATCCTCTTTGTGAGATACTTCTGTAGCCTCTCCAGCTGTTGCAGGTGTCTAGTGAGGTACTTGCCAAATGGGGCATTATACTCGATGACTGGCCTAATGAGGGAAGAGTAGAGAGAGATGATGACCTCTTTCTTCCTGGATGCAAAACACTTGGTAATGAGATGTGCCACATAGAAGGCCTTTCTGACCACAGTGGCAATGTGGTGAGTGAAGAAGAGGTTGCTGTCAACCTGAGTCCCCAGATCCAAAGGGGATGATGATGCATTTTTGGAATTAAGCTTAAGGCCATGGTTTCGACATCAGTCATTGGTCTCAGTGAGGACTTTCTGTAGGATGTCTGCATCACTTGGGGAGTTAATAATGGTTCCCAGCTTGCAGTCATCTGAGAACTTGGTGAGCCAGAGTCCCTTTTTGTTGGCCTGGACTTCTGAGAAGTAGATGTCAAACAGGAGAGGACCCAGGACCAATCCCTGTGGGACGCCACTTGTGACTGGTCAGCAGTCTGACTTGGAGTCTGCTACTTTCACACTGTGTGTTCTGTCTGTGAGACAATTTGCAACCCACCTAGTGATATAGGGGTTGATGCCTAGTTTAGTGAGTTTATCAATAATTCCCAAGTGAGGAGTGGTATCAAAGGCCTTGGCCAGATCGAGGTAGGCTGTATGCACTGCCTTACCTTCATCCACAGACCTGGTGACTGATTCAAAGAAGTCAACCAGGTTGGGCAGGTGGGATCTCCCCTTGACAAAGCCAAACTGCATGGGGTCTAGAGTTTGGAGATTCCCTATATCCTTGTTAATTAAGTCCATGATGATGCTCTCCTTAGCTTTACATATGAGACTCATCAGGCTAACAGGGCAATAATTCCCAGGGTCTGTAGTCCTCTCCCTTTATGGAGAGGGATGACTGTAGCAGTGCGCTGTTAAACATCAGCACTCACACACACACACACACACACACACACACACACACACACACACACACACACACACACACACACACACACACTTCCATCTGAAGTCATGCACTCCTGTATCCCATCCCTCACTTGCACAGATGATGGTAACTGCACTGTGTCCTTTGCATATTCTGATTTGGGCTGTCTATGTCTGGTGCACAGAGTGGCCAGCCTATGCATGAGCAAGCACAGTCTGGTGCTTTTGTATGCATCATTGTTATGTGTCTGCATGTGGTTAGGTGTTGTATAGTTATGTAGTAAAGCTTCCTCCCCCACCTTTGGAAATGATGCTAAGATTGCCCTGGCCAATGCAGATTCTGTCTTGGGCTGTCTATGTCTGATGCACAGAGTGGTCAGCCTATGCATGTTGCTTTTGTATGCATCACTGTTAGTTATCTGTATCTGCTTAGGTATTGTACAGTTGTGTAGTAAAGCTTATTCCCCACCTCTGAAAATTATGTTAAATATGTCCTGTCACTTGTGCTTTCTATATCTGAGTCACAGAGTAGCCAGACTATGTAAGGTTAAGCAAAGTCTTGTATTTTTGTATGCATCATTTTTACTGTCTGCATCTGCTTAGCTCTTTTACAGTTATGTAGCAAGTCTATGTGCTGTCTGCTGTCTCTTCATATATGCTATGCCATACTGTGCCCACATCCATCTGGCATGGTCATCCCCTGCTGCTGGCTCCTTGTCTAACTCCTCTTCTGTCTATGCTGCCACTGCCTGTGGTGGTGTGTACTCAAGTTCCTGGCCATGACCTGTTCTAATTGCTTCCTCAATATTATATTATATAGAATAGCACAAACCGTTAGAATATTTGCAAACATGGCAGGGTTGTACTACAGGGCTCAATCAGCTGTATTCGATAAATGGAACTGTGACTTCAGCAGCCTAAGTACATGATCTGTGATGTTTTTGATTTACAATAATGCATGGTAGTAACTTTGGTCTATTGGGTCTCTGGATTTTTCATTGGGGAATTGGGCAAGATTCTATGACATATCCAGCATCTCCCACCAGATGTCCCTGTGGAAGTTTCCCCATTATACACCACTGATATATGTCACATGTATGAGTCATCACACACACACACACACACACACACACACACACACACACACACACACACACACACACACACACACTGTAGAGGATATCTTATGCAATAAAGACCACATGGCAGTTGATAGAGTGATGCCCTTTGTGGTTCACATACCTCCATCCCAGTTCATGAAGTGGGGACATTATTATAATGTGAATCTTTGGCAGCCAGTACTTCAGGAAATCAGGCTATATTACAGATGTCACACATGGTGTTGGCTGTCTCCTCTGAGGTACATGCAAATCACATATGGTCCCCTACATAGTGAAGCATAGCATGGAGAAATTAATGGAATATTCTTAAGGCAGATGCCTAAGATACCCCACCATGTTCTCAGCTGTTCACTGAAAGGTCACTGTAGCTAATATAAGTAAAGTCACACATACCTTAGTATCTACTAGGATGGGTACAACATGACTCCCATGGGGCTGCAGATGAGGCTGCTACATGTCCACTCTTTGTTGTATGGTGTTCCTGTCTACTTGGTAGCAGTCTATTATGAGGGGTGACATTGTGCACTATCTGTAGCAGAAGCTGCTATTAGACCTTCTTGCAGAGTTCAGGTTTATTATTGCTGTGGCAACCCCTACCATATTTTTGAGTTTTCCGCTGTTTGAATTTGAACATATGGCTGTGTTCATGGCTAATATATGTGTGGTGTAGCTGTGCATCATTTATACATTTCTGAATTGCTCTGCCATGTGTTTTTACTTTATTTGCATACAGCATAGTTCATTATATGCTCTTTAGCACATATCTCAGCTGGCCTTAGTGTGTAGCTGTATTTTCTGAATCACACACAGCCCGGTTGTCTCCATTTGCCCCCTCTCATCGCTTAACTTTGCTCAGCACAATGAAGGTGTGGCTTATGAATCTGACACATTAGCTTATGTTGTTGTTTGTCTTTCGGCTTTTCCCGGTAAGGGGTCACCACAGCGGAACTCTAGTCCGCTAATGATTGGCAGTAGATTTTTACGAAATGCCAAGGTGCCAGCTCAACGCTCAGCCTTCACCGAAGGCACGCCCATTTACGCACGCATGTCTTTCGAACACTACTCAACCACGGGGAGGACATGCAGACTCCACACAGAAGGCAGTCCCAAGCCCAGCCGAGAATCGAACGTGAGAACCTCTTGCTGTGAGGTAACAATACTACCGCCATACCACAGCAGCATCTATGACTGTAAATGTTCAAATGTAATGGGTGGGATTCACGAAGGCTTGCACGGAGTGTAAGAGACGTGCAACACTCCATGCAAGCCTCGCGATCCAGGAACAGCCCTAAACTCCGTGTAAGAGCCCAGCTAAAACGTCTCTTACACGGACTGGTGGATAAATACCTCACTTGCATCCGAAAGGTATGCAAATGAGGTATATTAGCGATCCACGAAGCAGAAACCAGTCCGTGTAGGAGACGTTTTAGCTGCAGAAATGTACTCAGTTGACAACTGAGTACATCTCTCCAAAATCAACAATGGAGCGATGTCAGCTCCAAAAAAAGGTTGCATATGAGTCAGGTAGCATGCCAATGGCCAAATATGTGGCCATTGGCAAGATAACCCGATGCAAAAATATAAAAATAATGTTTTATTTTTTCGGAAATTGCCGATGTTTAAACCCAGCGCAGCCCCGCGCAAACGGGCTGCACTGTATAAAAGTATAAAAAAGAAGGTTATAAAGCCACAAATGTGGGTTTAATGCAATACATGGAATGACAATGCAGGGACCAGCAGACAAAAACCAACATGGCCACCGTGTAGTGGTTGCTAAGGGGGGAAGCTGAGTCTAAGACATGTAACTAAGCATTAGTAGGCAATCTCATGTAAATGAGGGTTAGGATACTGAATCCCACAGTCACATAGCAAATGAGCACTGTCTGAGTAGTGTAAGAGATAGAAAAGGGGGAGGAATAGAGTAGGAGATAGGTGACATCACAGGGGGGAATGGTAGACAGAAACACAGTTCATTGGAGGCCAGTGTAACATGACAGATGACAGGCACAGATCATGGAAAGAGGTGTGCCACTACAGAAGTCATGGAAAGACATAAGATGTA
>NC_056747.1:1311914119-1311917357 GCF_019279795.1 Protopterus annectens | reverse complement strand
CACTGTCTTACACGGACCGTGTTAGACTTAGGTGTGATTCAGCATGCTCTCATGAATTTGCAGAGCATGCTGACATCACTCCGTTTAACTGCAGCCTCGGTGTATGAGTTATTACTCTTACACGGAGGCTACGTGAATCCTGGTCAATGTCTATAAAATCTTTCTAGTTCAATGATTTGAAATCTAGCCAGTTTCCTTTAATTCTTAATTAAACAAGCATGAAAACAATTAGTGTATGTATTTTGTGCTGCACTAGGTGCAATAGGTTTTCAATTTATCATTAAATATGTTGTATCCTGGATGTTGTTAGTTATAATATGAAGAAAATTGTTATTAGACTAGTACTGAGGAGAAAGGTTTTGTAAAGCTGACTAATACAACTCTTCCGTGGTTCCCTTCTTTGTCTATCCCTAAATCTTTTGATTGAGAATGACTTTTAAAAAAATATACAAGGACTAACAGTTAGTGCCTTCCTAAAATATTATTTATCTCAGTGTTCCTGCAAACCTTAATGTGAACAAGAAAAGCTATAACTTCCATTCCAAATTGGCACAGGAAAACACGGGTCATCACAGCTATGAACAAAAGGCTGCCACCTGCCCACCTGCACTATGAAGTGTTTGGAGATCAAACTGGCAGTTTGTGTTGATGAAATAATTATAAGGTACTTGCAGTTAAGTCAAATGTATGCTCTTTTCAAATGATGTTGTTTTATCTGCTGAGGTCTGTAGGCTTGCTGATTTATGTCCAAATTTATGAGAACTACTTACTTAATCGGTTCCTCTACAGAGCATGGTGGTATAATTCCATCAGCATCTGTTTCATGAAGAAAAAATGTTGAAGAGTATAAATTACATCATCCATTTTCTGTAGGAAATCATTGTTCAATATCTATGTTTATGCTGGTGATGATTCCTTTTTTTGTGTGATTTCTCCTTCTTTGACTTGGTGCAGCCATGGAGTTGGTATATATAAGTTCAGGGCATGTGGTGCGCTTACACCTCATGTTGTTTTTGGGCATTATTTTTTTACTTTTCCAATGCTTGGGATCGTGCAGTTTGGTGATTCATAGTAGAACCATTTTATGCCTCCTAACAGGGAATCTGGTTAACTGGACAAGTTCAGTTGCTTTGTTTCAGAATGCTTGTGTGGGATTTTTTTCCCCAGGAGGTTTTCTGTCAGGCCAGTACTTTGCCTTGCACTCTGCCTAGTGACAAATGGTGACTACATGCTGCCCTTTTTTTCTGTGTGAAGCCACATTTGAAATATAGCTGGGATACTGTTACCCATGGCCTGGGGCTGTATGAATGAGAAGCTGCAGTGGATTTGTAATCCTTCTCGCTATAAACTTCTCATTTGCAATAATAATAATGTTAAATCACACGGGCAGCCATGGTGGTGCAGCGGTTAGCACTGCCACCTCACAGCAAGAGGTTCTCCAGTTTGATTCTCGGCTGGGGTGCCTTCTGTGCAGAGTCTGCATGTCCTCGCTGTGGTCGTGTGGGTTTCCTCTGGGTGCTCCGGTTTCCTCCCACATCCCAAAGACATGCAGTAGGTGGATTGGACACTCTAAATTAGCCCTAGGTGTGAATATGTGCATGTGTGTGCCTCCTGTGGAAGGTTGGGCGCCGGGCTGGCAACTCAACACTGTAAAACTCCACTGCCAATCATGAGCAGACAGATGATCCACTGTGGCAACTCCTAACCGGGAAAAAGTCGAAAGAAGAAGTAGTGTTAAATGACATGACAAGTTCTGGCTGGTTGTGAACAGTCATATGTATTTCCTGAATACTGAGTATCTGCAGTGGTTATAAATAATGTTTAGCTTTGTGAGATGCTATAAGCAGTTCATGAAGCATGAAGCAACATTTCAAGCAAAAACAAACTAAAAGCTTTCAAAGCACATTTTTTTTCTTTTCCTTTCTTTTCTTTGCTATGTGCAGTCCCATTTTACTTAAACAACAGCCATAAACACTGTTGTGCTTTCATTGAAATTACATCAGATGAAATCCTTAATGATAAATGAATGTTTTGTGTTGTTTCTTACTTTATCTTATACAATCTTTGGTTCCAAATGCAATCTATATTTCTAGTTTCATCCTGAAACCTTCTATCCTGTAATATTGCTACAAGCTAAGTCAATTAGAATTTAACAAACTAGACAAATTCTACATGGTCGTTAAAACTTGTGTCCTAAATTCAGTATTATTTGCTTAGAAATATGATAACACTTTGTACAACTAATCTTTTTCCTTTTTAGGGTGCACACATATCTCTCAACCTCTTAGTACAAGTGATCTGGACAAAGCCTAAGACAATGGGTGGACAAAGGTCCAAAAAGGACGCATATTTTAAATATTGTTGTTATAAACTTAGAATGTTGCTAGAATAACAGGATTTTTGATAGCATGCATTTTCTGAGGGATAAGAAGTCTGAAACTCAAATTATATCATTATTTAGTGACTTCAATCCTTAGAGTTTTGTTAGAAAACCACACATTTTATGAGGAACGGGCCAAAAATATGAAGTCAAAGTCTGGCATTCTGTGAAAATCTGGACAGTTGGACAATGTGGGTACACATTGCTGTATTCTGAGTAATACATAAGCAGGCATAAAAAATAAATAATTCTAGATATAAACCATTAGAGCCTCCTTTACATTTAACTGTTTTTTATGACTTAAATAATATTATGCTGTTTTAAAGACAATGCTTGATTAACAGGAGCTAGGATTTAATTACATTCAAACGGTGTTATAATTTGGGATATCACTATCATTTTCTTATTTAACTTACATTAAAAATGTATTGTTTAGAGACAGATAAATCAAATTTAATTAACCCAGTTGCTCTTTTTTTATCAGATTAAGAGTTGTATTTCCTTTCTGATAGCTTTTGATGAAGCTTTCAAAATTGTAGAATGTGTTATCACAGTTATCTGGACTGGGTAAGTTAGCTGTGTATTTGTGGTGTTTTTTTTCCTGTTTCTTCTCTGTAGTATGATAATGCAATTGAGATATATATATATATATATATATATCTATATATATATATATATGGGTTCACTTCAGATGATCGAATTTCTGAAATCACGAAACTCATATGGTTGAGACCATATGATCGAGTTTTCAGAAGCTCAAACATCTTAAGGGAGGGTTAAATAAATTATATATATATATATATATATATATATATATATATATATATATATATATAGTCCAAAAAATAGTGTTCACAG
>NC_056747.1:1311891619-1311909119 GCF_019279795.1 Protopterus annectens | reverse complement strand
TTTGGATGATTTTATGAGAGCTCTTAGTTTTTACTTATAGTGATCAAAGGTGTCTTACCTTTTAAGGATTTTGCTCTATCTTGTAGTAGCTTCCTCCTTTTGTTGTAGAGTTTGTTTATGGCTGGGGTCCACCAGACTGGATGCTTGCCTTTGGTACAAAGAGTCTTTGTTTTGCTTGGGATTGCCTTATCCATGCAGTCCTGCAGGTGCTGGTAGAAGGCATTTGTAAGTGATTCAGCGGCTTGAGTACTGTTTTCCGCTGGCTCGGGGGCCTTAAAGGAGACCACACTAGTCTTTAGAAGTGTGAAGTCGGCTTTCGAGAAGTTCTTTACTGTGGTCTTTTTTATTTCAGGTGGGGGTGGGATGAGGACTTGCAGCGAGATTAGTTTGTGATCTGATCTCACCAGTGAGGGGTATACTTCCGGTGTTGAACATTGTGCTCCCATGTTCGTGATGATGAGATCAAGTATGTTTTCTCCTCTTGTGGGGATGGTGACTAGTTGTTCCATGGCATTTGAGTTTATAAATTCCAGGAACTTTTGGGCTAGAGTGTTTGGGCTTGAGTAGTGTTCCCAGTCTATATTAGGGTAATTGAAGTCACCTAGTATGATGGTGTTTGGTGATACATTTATCCCCTCCAGTGTTTTCAGGAAAGCCATGTGAGGTTCCTGAGTTTGTGAGGGTGGCCTGTAACATGCTACAATTTGCAGAGCAGTCTTGCCTATGGTTAATTGCACCTGGATAATCTCCGATGCATCGTGCGTTGCCACCAGTCTTGAGGTGTGGGTGTCCTTGATGAATATGGATACCCCCCCTCCTTTCTTGGTATTGTCCGGATTTTGGGGCCGGAACGCATGATATGAGGTAAAACCTGATAGTGCTGGGGTGCTCTCAGGAGCCTTGAACCAGGTTTCTGTCACAGCACAGACATCGATGTTCTCCATACTGAGAAGGGCCTCGAGTGCGTGCATTTTGAGATTTAGACTTCTGGCATTGAGCAGCATTACCCTTAGTTTTTTTCCTTTTTTGTGTTCTAGGGTGGTAGGTTTAGAATTTGAGCCTTGCCTAAAAAAGGCACTATGGGGGTGGCAAGAGCCTTTGCCAATATCCGGAATCCCAGGGGTGACAGGTGCAAGCCATCCCTTGGGAAGCAGCGTGGCTTGTCCAGCATGTCATCCCAGGCAGACAGACATTGGATCCCCTTTGAATGACACCAGAGTTTAAGCCAATTGTTAAAGCTGATCATCTTATCTCTGTATTGTGGCATCATTCTTGGTGAAGGTAGGATACTGTCACTACAATCACCATGGTGGTCCATATCCATGGCCATGCTCCATGAAAATGAGGGATTCTTAAAGAGCGCCTAATGCTAATTAGCCACTATTCGATTCAAAGATATGCAAAGTACCTGGTAATGAGATCTATCTCATTTCAGGTAATCATTTTTCTGAATCCCATTTTATGTGAGTATAAGAACTTTATTCAGAATCCCAGGTAGATTATATAGGACATACACAGAGATAGCAAAGTACTCCCACATTGTTTTTTTAACAAACTTATTGATGGTTCTACATTTGATGAACACATTTTCTAAGGTGGAACTACAGAACAATGGCAGTAAGACAACACAATGAACATTACTAGTAAGTACATGTGAATGAACAGTGTTAGTAAGTACATGTGAATGAACATTATTAGTAAGTGCATGTGAATGACAACTATTAGTAAGTACATGTGAATGAACATCATTAATAAGTACACATGAATGAAGTCTATCAGTAAGTACATGTGAATGAACAGTATTAGTAAGTACATGTGAATAAACACTATTAGTAAGTACATGTGAATGAATATTACTAGTGAGTACATGGGAATGAACATCATTAGTAAGTACATGTGAATGAACAGTATTAGTAAGTACCTGTGAAGGAGCACTATTAGGAAGCACATGTGAATGAACATTATTAGTAACTACATGTGAATGAGCACAATTAGTAAGTACATGTGAATGAACAGTATTAGTAAGTACACGTGAATGAACATTATTAGTAACTACATGTGAATGAGCATTACTAGTGAGTACATGTGAATGAACATCATTAGTAAGTACATGTGAATGAACATTATTAGTAACTACATGTGAATGAACATTACTAGTGAGTACATGTGAATGAACATCATTAGTAAGTACATGTGAATGAACAGTATTAGTAAGTACATGTGAATGAACACTATTAGTAAGTACATGTGAATGAACACTACTAGTGAGTACATGTGAATGAACATCATTAGTAAGTACATGTGAATGAACAGTATTAGTAAATATCTGTGAAGGAGAATTATTAGTAAGTACATGTGAATGAACATCATTATTAAGTGAATGAACACTATTAGTAAGTATATGTGAATGAATATTATTAGTAAGTACATGTGAATAAACACTATTAGTAAGTACAAGTGAATGAAGATTATTAGTAAGTACATATGAATGAACAGTATTAGTAAGTACACGTGAATGAACACTATTAGTAAGTATATGTGAATGAGCACTGCTAGTAAGTAGATGTGAATGAACATCACTAGTAAGTATATGTGAATGAACATTATTAGTAAGTATGTGTGAATGAGAAGTATTAGTGAGTACATGTGAATAAACACTATTAGGAAGTACAAGTGAATGAAGATTATTAGTAAGTACATATGAATGAACAGTATTAGTAAGAACATGTGATTGAATATTATTAGTAAGTACATGTGAGTAAACAGTATTAGTAAGTACATGTGAATGAACAGTATTCGTAAGTACATGTGGATGAACATCACTAGTAAGTACATGTGAATGAACATTATTATTAAGTACATGTGAATGATCATTACTAGTGAGTACATGGGGATGAACATCATTAGTAAGTACATGTGAATGAACAGCGTTAATAAGTACCTGTGAAGGAGCACTATTAAGCACATGTGAATAAACATTATTAGTAAGTACATGTGAATGAGCACTATTAGTAAGTACATGTGAATGAATGCTAATAGTAAGTACATGTGAATGAACACTATTAGTACGTACATGTGAATGAACATTACTAGTGAGTACATGTGAAGGAACATCATTAGTAAGTACATGTGAATGAACAGTATTAGTAAGTACCTGTGAAGGAGCACTATTAGTAAGCACATGTGAATGAACATTATTAGTAAGTATATGTGAATGAGCACTATTAGTAAGTACATGTGAATGAACATGATTAGTAAGTACATGTGAATGAGCACTATTAGTAAGTACAAGTGAATGAACACTATGAGTAAGTATATGTGAATGAATATTATTAGTAAGTACATGTGAATAAACAGTATTAATAAGTACATGTGAATGAACACTATTAGTAAGTGCATGTGAATAAACAGTATTAGTAAATACATGCGAATGAACAGTATTAGCAAGTACATGTGAATAAACACTATTAGTAAGTACATGTGAATGAACATCACTAGTAAGTACATGTAAATGAACATTATTAGTAAGTACATGTGAATGAATATCATTAGTAAGTACATGTGAATGAACAGTATTAATAAGTACCTGTGAAGGAGCACTGATAGGAAGCACATGTGAATGAACATTATTAGTAAGTATATGTGAATGAGCACTATTAGTATGTACATGTGAATGAACAGTATTAGCAAGTATTTATTTTATTTTATTTATTTTACATTTATTTTATTTTACATTTGTTGACTGGACTAGTCTGGCTGGATATGTGTCCATTTTCAGCAGAGGCCCAAGGAGAACAGCTCCACTATATACTAGTACATAAAACAGCACAGTAAGAGACTGGCATGTAAGTAACTACAGAACTAATGTAAAAGTAAACAATTTACAGAACAGTATCAATTTGAACAGAAAAAAAACAGAAAGAAATGTCACGAGGATCCCCAATCCCATACTCTTTAGAGAAGCACGAATTGGAATGAAAAAAAAAAGTAAAACAAACATCGAGTCTAATAAATTATTTACAATATTTACAGATATAATCAACATTTTGTGCCAGAGCAAAACAGATTTAATGCCTAGACTTCTACAGAAGGAAGCAAATACAAGGGTTCAATAGAAGGTGAGATAACAGTTTGCAGTAATATATGTACTGTAAAACAGAAAGTGACATTATAGGAATAGTAATATCCAAGAGGATACCAGGTAAACTGCAAAGGAGGAGTAGGAATAATGAGAGAGATAGTGGTAAAGAATGGATGTATAGCAACAGGCTAAGGAGAGAACTATAATGGAAGTTAGATGCTGGGGTCAGTCAGGATTTGAGCAAGGGCAAAGCCAGTGAGTTTTAAAGTATTTCTTTAATCGTTTCTTAAAAAGTTTTGATGAGACTAAAGAAGTCAGCTCAGTGGGAAGTTTATTCCAGTGTGAACCAATAACATTTGTGAACAAGGAGTCACCAGATTTATTGTGTGATTTGAGAAAAGCTACTAACAGTTTGTTAGCTGAGCGAAGGGAAGTAAGATTCCTGTATGGGGCAAGAAGGTTGTTGAGTATGGGTGTATTAGTAAGGAAATAGAGAATTTTTTGTGTGATAACTAATTGATGTAGAAGAATAAGATTTTGAAGTTCCAGCCAGCCAAGTTTTTTGAGATTAACACAATGATGGGTACGAAATGGGGAGCCTGTGGCAAACCTGGCAATGCTATGGTAGGATGTGGTTAGTTTCTGAAGGTTAGATTTCGATAGGTTGATAAAAGATGGAGAGGCATACATTAATGAAGAGGTGAGATGAGTTTGAGCTAGAGACACCCTGGTAGCTGCTGTCAGAAAGGGTTTAAGTCTATAGAGGGCACCTATCTTTTTATTAACAGTTTTGCAGGTTAGGTTAATGTGGGTATCAAAGTTAAGTTGATTATCTATTGTAAACCCTAGTAGTTTGGTGGAACAGTCAGGTGTTATGATGGTGCCATTGTTAGAGACAATAGAAAAGGAAAAAGGAGCAGTTATAAGGGTTGGAGAAAAGAGTAGTAATTTGTTTTTTTTGGGATTAAGGAGGAGACAGATATGTTGGAACCAATTTTCAGCTGCTGTAAAGACGTTTTGGGTGGACAAATGAAGTTCAGCTGGAGATTCAGCAGTACAGATGAGAGTTGAATCATCTACATACTGAATGCATGTGGATGTTGGGAGGGAAGTAGACAAGTTATTTATAAATAAGGAGAAAAGAAGGGGACCTAAGATGGATCCTTGGGGGGACCCCGATGGTAAATGGGAGCTGAGAGGATAAATGGTTTTCCCAAAGGACTGCTTGCTTTCTATCTTTCAAATAGGAGTTAAATCAGCGCAATGCTAGAGAGTCAAGAGAAAGAGATTTCAATGTGTCTAACAGAAGTTGATGGTTCACCATATCAAAGGCTTTAGAGAGGTCGAGAAATAAAGCAGAGGAGAATAGGTTGTTATTGCGATTTTTGTTGATGGAATCAGTAAAGGAGAGAAGAGCTGTGGAAGTGCTATGAAAAGGTCTAAAACCATGTTGGGAGTCTGATAGTAGGTTATTATGTAGAAGATGATTCAAAAGTTGATGGTGTATACAATGTTCCAAAATATTTGCTAGAGGTGATAGTAAGGCTATTGGGCGGAAGTTAGAAAGTTCATTACTATTTCCTCCTTTGTGAAGTGGAATGATATGGGAGACTTTCCAGAGGGAAGGAATAGTAGCTTTGGTTATAGTTCTGTTGATTAAGATGGAGATTGGGTATGCTAGTACTGCTGCTGCTAGCTGCAGATATTCAGCTGGTAGTCGGTCAGCTGACTGAGTACAAGGTTTGAGTTTTGAAAGTAGCTTGTGAATATAAAACCAAACAAAAAACTTCGGCAACCCGAACAAAAACTAGTCACAAACTGTAAACAGTGACTAAGAAAGAAAAAGAAATGGCCACACAAACAGGTGATATAATTTAAGCTTTCTTCCACTTTTATTACTTGTGGACTTCTTCAGAAAAACCAGGACGCCTCCCTACGTCCTGGTTTTATGACAAATACACAGGAAGTGATGTTAAAATCATTGACATCATATTTTACATTCAAAAATAAAAACAACACATTTTTTGCGTTTCAATCATGTAACGCTAAGACCTAAACTCATATTATTCCAACACATTCGTGCTAAAAATAATAATGCCTTAAAAAAGGCATGCTAAAAAATCATTTTGAACAATTTATTACAATTGTTTGAATTTCTGTAGTGTATTTTGTGTTGATCTATAGAAATTAATGACTGAATTTTACTAGTATAGATGACAAATCGCATTTCTATAGTGCCTTATTACTTGAATATGATGGATCATATTCCTATTACACAGATAATAGTGACTAACTTAGATCTATCTAATGTCTATCTAATGTCCCTCTTAAATTACCATGTACTGGGAAATGGACGTATGGTCATCCAACTAAGTGAAATCACTAACAACTAAGCAATCACCATGTTCAGGTGGATGTATAGTGTTCATTTTAGCTGATGTCCTACTCTACCAAAACTACTAAACACACCATATAAGATCTTCCCACACTCCCTTATACAGAGGTAGAACCACCTGACTACCCCCAAAAAAGTGACCCTAATATAATAAATGTAATCGGACCACTCATCGAACACATGTGTGTCACGTGTGGAAAAATCTACCAATGGTTGCCATATAAATAATCGAATGAAACACTCAAATAAAGAAGAAAAAAAGATGGAAAGAAGGAAAAAAAGAAGGAAAAAAAGAACAAGAACAAAAGAAGGAAAAAAAGAACAAATTCCTAACTAATAAGCCTTTTCTTTCTTAGTCACTGTTTACAGTTTGTGACTAGCTTGTGAATATAGGCTGTGGAGACTGTACTAAATTTTAGAGTGGGGGTATTGTTATGAGGAGAAGTACTTTGAGGGGGAGTGGGGGGAACCATAGTATTGGCTAAAGAGGTGACTTTTTCAGAGAAGAAGTTGTTGAATGTGTTGGCTGTTATATTAGGAGGGGTCTGAGCTAAGTTAGCTGGAGTAGGTGTTTTGGAATTCCCAGGATGGAGCAAATTATTGATTCCTGACCAGAATTTTTTGAGGTTATGATTGTGATTTTGTTGATATTGGTGGTAGAAATTTTTTTTATCAAGAAGGGTGAGTTTTTTGTAGTATTTCTAAGGTATTTAAAATTTTGGTGGTCAGTTTGGTTTTTTGTAGTTCTCCATTTTGTCCATAGTTTGTTTCTTAGTAGCATTGTTTGCTTGCTTTCTTTAGAAAGCCAAGGAGCAGCTTTGGATCCTATTCTAATTGAGCGAGAGGGGGCATGATGATCTAGAATTTGGAGGAATGTGTTATTAAAAAGGGTAACTGCCTCATCAAGTGGAAGATGTTTCAGAGCTGACCAGTTGCATCCTTTCAGCTCATCAAGGAAGTCTTGAAGGATGAAGTTTTTTTTGTTACGAATGGTATGATAGCTAGCTTGTTTGTGGTTAATATTTTTTTGTTTAGTGATATAGGTGAGAAGATGGTCACTGATATTGTCAGGGAGTATTCCAGTTTTATATGAAAGGGGATTATTGTTGACCAATATCCAGTCCAAGATGGTCTGTTTATTGGTTGATTTGTGAATTCTAGTCGGGGAGTTAATGGTTTGTTGGAAAGTAAAGAGGTTGAGGTGAAGGGTGGGTTTGGGGGATATACAGGAGTTCCAATCAATATTGAAGTCCCACAAGATTATGGTTTCCTGAGGAAAGGTAGATGAAAGCCAGCTTAGGATGTTTTCAAGTGTATTTAAGTTATTGCCCTGAGGGATATAGGAGCATATAATATAAATGACTTTGTTTTTATGTACTTGGAATTTGCTACAAAGGATTTCAGCATTGGCAGGGGAAGGAGGTAGGGAGTTAATTGAAGCCACCTGCAGTTCAGATTTATAAAGTAAAGCAACTCCACCACCCTTTTTGTTTAGTCGATCCTGCCTTAAAATGCTATAACCAGGAGGAGTAATTTCATTATCCTTGGTATCTGGTTTGAGCCAGGTTTCAGTAAGACATAGGATATCAAATGAGTAGAAGTCAATTAAGGCATGGAGCTGTGTGATTTTATTGTTAATACTACGTATATTTAGGTGTGCTATTGAAAGGGAGTTAGGAGAGAAAGGTGACCTTAATCTATTAGTAGTTTTGTCTGTGATGGTGTGTAGAAGGGAATTTTCTGGGCCAGGGTTGGGGTGAATGTCCCCATGTACCAGTAAGAGTGTTAGAGGAAATGGAAGTATTTTTGAGATTTTAGAGAGTATTAAGTGGTGCTTTCTAGCTGTGGGATACCTATTGAGGAGTACTCTGTGATAATAAGGGGGAAGGTAAGGGCAGGATGACAGGAGGTTAACATAGTTTTGTTTAGCTAGAGGAAGGACCGAGTTTGTTTGTTTAGCTTTACTAGGAGATGAGCTAAGGGTAAGGTTTTCGTAAGACGTAAGGCTATAGTATACAAGAAGGATATTAAGGAGTAGCAATAGGTAAAGTAGTTTCATATTGGTTTTGGTCGTTCTAGTAAGGTTGATAATTAGAAGTACTAGGATGTTAGGGAGTGGAGTGTGGCACTAAGACAGCAATGCAGTGCTGGGAATGTGTGAACGAGGCAGGAAATATGATAGGAGGTAAAATAAGTTGGGGGTGTGGCAAGCAGGTATAAGGGTAAGGACACTGGGGGTGGGTGGGAATTGGGGGTAGGGTAGGGGAGCGGAGTGAGCCCGCTGGGCGAATGGAGTGGGCTAGAGCAGGTAAGTGAAAGTCTGCAGAGACAATCAGAGAGCAGCAGCAGATTCCTGAGGCAGAGTAAGTATGTCCAGGATTGAGAGAGAGTGGTCAAGCAGGTGAGAGGTAGGGAAATGTAAAGAGGAGAGGAAGGGTTGAAAAAGGGTAGAGCTAGAAGGTAGGATAAGATGGTAGGGGCAGAGTGAAAACAGCAAGGAGATTAGCAGTTAGTCAAAGGATGAGAGCTGGAAACAGATTACAGTGCAGATCTTAGGGAAGGTGGAGAGCAAGGTATAACCCTAGATCTTGGAATAGGTCGCCACCTAGTGGACATAAAGTGCAATGCAACAGAGGAATGTATATTAGAGATAGCTAGATGAGGGACTGCAGATGAGAGATAGCAAAGGGAGAAAAGTAGCAGATAGTTACAGGGGTTGGAGGAGAAGTGAAATCGCTGCTGGGTTCCCTATTTGGTCATTTGATTTCTCTAGGTAGTAGGTAAAGTATAACTAGTAAATACAGCTTAATAGGTAGGTCCAAGGAGAAACATACTTTCTTAGTCTGTTTTGCAGCGGAGAGCAACAATATTGAGCTGGGGCAACAGTTTTCCTTGTACAGACGTTATGACGTTTGGAACAAATAAGTCACACGGGGATCCTGAAAGACCAAGCAGGTCCTTTTAGTGCAGGAAGGGAGTAAGACAGCTAGGAGGAATAAAAAGATAAAAATTAGGTGTTAGAACAAATAAGTTATTAAAATGCTGTAACATGCACATTATCAGGGTAAGATAAGGTTATATTCAAGGAAAGATAGGCTTATTTGCTGTAATCTATGAGCAAACAGGATAGGATAAGGTGTATACAAGTAGGGATACAGTGGACTGTAGCTTATGTTAAGATGTACAGAACTAGCAGAGACATAAGATAAGCAAGCACTCATATACAGTCACAACTGAGATTCTTGTGGTCACAAACGTAAGAGCAGGTAAACATGTAAACCATATAAAACTATAGTTTTAACCAAACCCCTGTAAATCCTAAAAAACAATAGTTCTAACCAAACCCCTAGGAAATTAATATAATTACTCAGTATAGTTTGGACTACCTCCACAGAATTCAGAGCATGTAACAGCCACTAGGTAAGATTATGTTTCTCCCAACAAGTCAAAGATCAAAGCTTTAAGTGAGCTGTCCTAGCTAATAGGACAGGTGGCAATTAGGGTATACCTGTACAAGGGTAAAAACAAGGTTCATTCAGCGAGAGGTAAACACAGGCCAGAGTGTTATAGAACGCATGCCTGAGGGGGGGGGGTGCTATTACAAATAAAAACAGACCTCGCTGATCGCAGTGTTGCCAGCATGAGTGCTATGCGAGCTCTAGTAGTTTGAGGTCATTAGGAATTCCCTAAATAATGCACATAGTTAAGTTAACAATTACCAATAATTACATTAAAGGAAAAGAGCGACAACTCAATTAATGTTGTATAGCCGAAAGGGACAGACTAACCTGGACAGTAAGGGTCACTTTATGAGAGTTAAGTAAACAAGCACTTGCAGGAGCACTGAAAGGACTGGGTAAGTCTAGCCTAGGCAACTAGGGTCCTTTATGAGAGTCAGGTAAACAAACGCTTGCAGGAGCTCTGAAAGAGGACTGGTAAGTCCGGCAAAGTCGTTAAGAGTCAAGCTAGAAATAGCTATAATCGTTCAGATTGAAGATAACAAATCAACATACAATAGCAGTAATTCTAAAAAAAATTTCAAAAACAGTGAGATAAAACCAGACAGCACTGGTAGTAACACCCAAGCATATACGCAAATTAGAAGAAGAGAGAAATAGGTTGTGTGTACTCTGTAGCAGTATGTGGGCAAAGTGGAACACACAGAGAAGCCTGAAATACTTACAAACGTGGCCAGATAAGCGCCAGGGTAAATAAGCTATCGTAGGACCATTAGCGGCATCAGCGAGGGATAGGGGGGCAATACAGACCGCAGAAAATAAGAAGAGATGCCTAAAATGATCTTGTGTAAACAATATTAAGGCAGCACTTTAATTGTAGAACGCTATTGTTGGACAGAAATTAGCGGCATCTGCAAGAGAATAGGAGGGGATACAGGTCGGAAAATAATTAGACAGAAATAAGAAAAAATAGCTAAAATGATGCTATACATGCTTCAGTAAGGTAGCACTTTAAGTGTAACCACATTTACAAATTAGAGGGAATTTGTATGGTTGGCAGACACTGCTGGAAGCTGAGCGGTGTGAAGCACACCACGTGGAAGTCACAGAAATTACCAGGTGGTCATTTTATAAGTCCGTAGTATCACAACTTTACAACATAAACATTCCAACAAGCATGTATAACCTTAATCTTTACTAAAAATGGTGGATACATGGTCAGATAACATTTCACAATTTTCAGCTTGGTCTAATAGCACATTCTGTAGCAAATTGTTAACAATAAAGTTATGAAATAAAGACAATGCACATAAGTATCTACACTGCGAGGTGTAAACAGCTAAGATAGATCCTATTCGGTTCTTAGCCGAGGTAACAGCATACAACAGTTATACAGTCTTCAGATCGAAACAACATTCAAGTTTCAACACTTACAGCAGTGCTAACCTCTGGGACCAGGGACACCCATGCAGCCAGGGCAGGAATAGGGATAATAAAGATGGCGCCACAAAAGGTTTCCCAACTATATGCCCTTAGGGCAGGATGTGAGGTAGGAGGTGGAGGAAGGATGAGAGAGAGGGGGCAGGTAGATAGGGGAGGGGCAAAGACAGATAAGGAGAGATCTAGCAGTAGCAGGTTTCCCAGAAGTCATGCAGAGGTGAGTAATCCTTGAGAGAGTGAAAGTGGAGAGGCCTTTTTAGCAGTAGAGTGTACAATGGAGAAAGGAAATAGGGAGAAGAGAGTATAGAAATACAGAGGGCTAGGAAAGAAGAAGGATCCAGGGGATCACAGAGCAGGTAAGTGAAAGTCTGCAGAGACAATCAGAGAGCAGCAGCAGATTCCTGAGGCAGAGTAAGTATGTCCAGGATTGAGAGAGAGTGGTCAAGCAGGTGAGAGGTAGGGAAATGTAAAGAGGAGAGGAAGGGTTGAAAAGGGTATAGCTAGAAGGTAGGACAAGATGGTAGGGGCAGAGTGAAAACAGCAAGGAGATTAGCAGTTAGTCAAAGGATGAGAGTTGGAAATAGATTACAGTGCAGATCTTAGGGAAGGTGGAGAGCAAGGTATAACCCTAGATCTTGGAATAGGTCGCCACCTAGTGGACATAAAGTGCAATGCAACAGAGGAATGTATATTAGAGATAGCTAGTTTAGGGACTGCAGATGAAAGATAGCAAAGGGAGAAAAGTAGCAGATAGTTATAGGGGTTGGAGGAGAAGAGAAATCGCTGCTGGGTTCCCTATTTGGTCGTTTGATTTCTCTAGGTAGTAGGTAAAGTATAACTAGTAAATACAGCTTAATAGGTAGGTCCAAGGAGAAACATACTTTCTTAGTCTGTTTTGCAGCGGAGAGCAAAAATATTGAGCTGGGGCAACAGTTTTCCTTGTACAGACGTTATGACGTTTGGAACAAATAAGTCACACGGGGGTCCTGAAAGACCAAGTAGGTCCTTTTAGTGCAGGAAAGGAGTAAGACAGTTTCTTAGTCTGTTTTGCAGCGGAGAGCAAAAATATTGAGCTGGGGCAACAGTTTTCCTTGTACAGACGTTATGACGTTTGGAACAAATAAGTCACACAGGGGTCCTGAAAGACCAAGCAGGTCCTTTTAGTGCAGGAAGGGAGTAAGACAGCTCTGGGACCAGGGACACCCATGCAGCCAGGGCAGGAATAGGGATAATAGTACATGTGAATGAACATCACTAGTAAGTACATGTAAATTAACATTATTAGTAAGTACATGTGAATAAACAGTATTAGTAAGCACATGTGAATGAACACTATTAGTAAGCATATGTGAATTAGCATTAGTAAGTACATGTGAATGAACATCATTAGTGAGTACATGTGAATAAACAGTATTATTAAATACATGCAAATGAACAGTATTAGTAAGTACATGTGAATGAACACTATTAACAAGTACATATGAATGAACATCACTAGTAAGTACATGTGAATGAACATTATTAGTAAGTACATGTGAATAAACATTACTAGTGAGTACATGGGAATGAACATCATTAGTAAGTACATGTGAATGAACAATATTGATAAGTACCTGTGAAGGAGCACTATTAGGAAGCACATGTGAATGAACATTATTAGTAAGTACATGTGAATGAGCACTATTAGTACGCACATGTGAATGAACAATATTAGTAAGTACATGTGAATGAACATAATTGGTAAGTACATGTGAATGAACATTAGTAAGTACATGTGAATGAACAGTATTAGTAGGTACATGTGAATGAACACTATTAGTAAGTACATGTAAATGAACACTATCAGTAAGGACATTTGAATGAACAGTATTAGTAAGTACATGTGAATGAACGCTTTTAGTAAGTACATTTGAATGAGCACTATTAGTAAGTACATGTGAATGAACATTACTAGTGAGTACATGTGAATGAACATCATTAGTAAGTATATGTGAATGAACAGTATTAGTAAGTACCTGTGAAGGAGCACTATTAGTAAGCACATGTGAATGAACATTATTAGTAAGTACATGTGAATGAGCACTATTAGTAAGTACATGTGAATGAACATGATTAGTAAGTACATGTGAATAAACAGTATTAGTAAATACATGCGAATGAACAGTATTAGTAAGTACATGTGAATGAGCACTGCTAGTAAGTAGATGTGAATGAACATCACTAGTAAGTACATGTGAATGAACATTATTAGTAAGTACATGTGAATGAGCACTGCTAGTAAGTAGATGTGAATGAACATCACTAGTAAGTACATGTGAATGAACATTATTAGTAAGTACATGTGAATGAGCAGTATTAGTGAGTACATGTGAATGAACACTATTAGTAAGCATATGTGAATTAGCATTAGTAAGTACATGTGAATGAACATCATTAGTGAGTACATGTGAATAAACAGTATTATTAAATACATGCAAATGAACAGTATTAGTAAGTACATGTGAATGAACACTATTAACAAGTACATATGAATGAACATCACTAGTAAGTACATGTGAATGAACATTATTAGTAAGTACATGTGAATAAACATTACTAGTGAGTACATGGGAATGAACATCATTAGTAAGTACATGTGAATGAACAATATTGATAAGTACCTGTGAAGGAGCACTATTAGGAAGCACATGTGAATGAACATTATTAGTAAGTACATGTGAATGAGCACTATTAGTACGCACATGTGAATGAACAATATTAGTGAGTACATGTGAATGAACATAATTGGTAAGTACATGTGAATGAACATTAGTAAGTACATGTGAATGAACAGTATTAGTAGGTACATGTGAAAGAACACTATTAGTAAGTACATGTAAATGAACACTATCAGTAAGGACATTTGAATGAACAGTATTAGTAAGTACATGTGAATGAACGCTTTAGTAAGTACATTTGAATGAGCACTATTAGTAAGTACATGTGAATGAACATTACTAGTGAGTACATGTGAATGAACATCATTAGTAAGTATATGTGAATGAACAGTATTAGTAAGTACCTGTGAAGGAGCACTATTAGTAAGCACATGTGAATGAACATTATTAGTAAGTACATGTGAATGAGCACTATTAGTAAGTACATGTGAATGAACATGATTAGTAAGTACATGTGAATAAACAGTATTAGTAAATACATGCGAATGAACAGTATTAGTAAGTACATGTGAATGAACATCACTAGTAAGTACATGTGAATGAACATTATTAGTAAGTACATGTGAATGAGCACTGCTAGTAAGTAGATGTGAATGAACATCACTAGTAAGTACATGTGAATGAACATTATTAGTAAGTACATGTGAATGAGCAGTATTAGTGAGTACATGTGAATGAACACTATTAGTAAATACAAGTGAATGAAGATTATTAATAAGTACATATGAATGAACAGTATTAGTAAGTACATGTGAATGAATATTATTAGTAAGTACATGTGAATGAGCACTGTTAGTAAGTACATGTGAATGAACATCACTGGTAAGTACATGTGAATGAACATCACTAGTAAGTACATGTGAATGAACATTATTAGTAAGTACATGTGAATGAACAGTATTAGTAAGTACATGTGAATGAATATTATTAGTAAATACATGTGAATAAACAGTATTAGTAAGTACATGTGAATGAGCAGTATTAGTAAGTACATGTGAATGAACACTATTAGTAAGTGCATGTATATGAACACTATTAGTAAGTACATGTGAATGAATATTATTAGCAAGTACATGTGAATGAACAGTATTATTAAGTACATGCGAACAAACAACATTGGTATGTACATGTGAATGAACACTATTAGCTAGTACATGTGAATGAGCACAGGTCTATATTATAAATACAAAAGCTCTAAATACTGAATACATCTACATCGGCACATAAAGGTCTATGTACAAAAACAGAAAAATACGTAATCGGCGAATAGGAAAACGCCAAATGTATTTCGTCACCCAACAGCACCATGCAGGTATGCTCAAACTAACTATATAAAATTAGATTAACACACTTTTTGCAGGGGAGGTAAGCCTACCTGGGCCCCCCACACCCCGTTACTTAAATATACCAACTCTGAGACCACACTACAGTGGGGAACAGGATATATTTCCTCATCCCCACGATCACACTGCTGGCCAAGCAGATAAGTTCGGCGTTTTCATTTCCACCGATTACGTATTTCGCTGTTTTTTACCTCGACCTTTATGTGTCGATTTAGATGTATTCGGTATTTAGAGCTTTTGGGTTTATAATATAGACCCAATGACCACAACTAGTAAGTACATGTGAATTAACATTATTAGTAAGTTCATGTGAATAAACAGTATTAGTAATTAAAGAAACAGAATGCAGGATAATGAGTTAGCACAATTTGACCATTCTTTGCAGAATAGAGTGGCACATAATGTCTCCGCAGATGGAATATGCAGTATTCTGTAACATATACTGCCAGATTGCATGGAGTGGTCAGTTGAGTGTTTTCAAAGTCAGTGATGAATACTGAATGTAATTATACCCAAATCCTTAGTCTGATCTGGGAAGCAAAAGTAATAAATCACTATTTGTATGCAATGCATTACAATGACAATGGAATAGAAACCATTGATTTATATCTTTAAATCACAAAAAGGGTCCCCGGGATTCATGAAGCTCGGCGCAAGGCCGGCGTAAGGCTTGCGCCGGTGGTGCAGTGAATAGCCGGCGCAGTAGCGCCATATACATATTAATGAGAGTGCACCGGAATCACAGACACGTGCGTAGTGTACGTGAGCGAGCCCAGGTAGGATGCATCTGGAGGCGTGTCTAAGCCGGCATGAGGTGAGCAACCTAATGTGCTGACAGCCACGGTCCGCCCACAATAGTAATGGCAGCAGCCAGGTCCCGTGCAGAATGAAACGCACGTACAGTATGCAACATAGTACCCGTCCCAAATTAACGGAGAAGCAAATACAAGCCACGAAGGCATAAGTGTACCCGTCCAAGGAGCAAAGGATACGCATAAGACCGCGTTAGTCCGCAATGCACCGTCAGTGTTTACACTCAGAGAAGGTGTACAGTCAAGATGTCAGCGCCGCACCGACATAGGAGCAGCGACTAAGGTCACCACCTGTCCCACTTTGGTTGGGGCAGTCTCTATGGCCAGTTGTGTCCCAAAAAATGTATTAGAAATGGCTGATGTGCTACGCATTGTAGGACACAATGATATCCCGTATTTAATGTAATGGTAGCATGAATTGGTTATTTCTGTAACAGAAATACCTAAATGACACAAGAAACAGAATAAGCAAGCAAATTGCCACAACAATAAGCTTATATTTAGGCAAATAAGTGAAGTTCTATGCTATATAGTGACCGTGTATGTGTCGGCCTGTAAAGTCAGATGTGAGTCCCGGAAATATCCCAGATCGGAAAATGGAAAAGGTGGAAACCCCAGTAGCGACATGGGCATGGTCACCAGGGTTACCTGCTGTCCCAATGTGCCATGGACAGTCCCTGATTGGACAGTTGTGTCCCTGCAACAATCGGAAAAATGGAAAATGACCTCCGATCCCCTGCCAAGAAAATTTCCGCAATATACATGTAATAGTAGCATAAAACATATACATTACTATATGAAACACAGACATGGCATAAGAAAATAAATAAGGAACCCAAATGCCAGAATAAGCATAGTATGGCAAACAAGTGAAGTTCTGTCAACTGCACTAGCCGTGGGTATGTGTAGTCCTGCAAATTCAAGTTTCCACATAACATGCCCCACTATGGGCATTGGAAAAGGTGCCAACCATAATGGTCACAAAGCAGTAGTGAGAGTACATAGCCGGGTAGCTGTGTTGACATAACAACAGTAAGGAAGCAAGATACCTCAAACACAGGCAAACATGTGCATAGCAACATATCCCACACCCAGCAACGTCTCTGTTGCATACACTGGATGGCGATGTTGAAGTGTAATATCCAGAAGCAGAACCCATGCATTCGGATGTACTACACAATAGCCTCATTGTACATGTCAGTCCCACCCATGTATACCTCTGCACCCAAACCTGCTAGCATCCGCGGTGCAGCA